>NW_015506079.1:374028-378871 GCF_001515645.1 Sinocyclocheilus grahami
ATTTGTCTGTTGTCACAACTTACTTCAGTATCTCCAATTTACACGTCTCCAGTCCAATGCAGAGCTGCTTCACTCCTGAATCCAGTAGATTGTTATTGCCCATATTCAGCTCGGTCAGATTGTTATCTGATCTGAGAGCTTTAGCCAAATTTGAACAGCTCTCATCTGTTAAGTCACAATCATTTAGCCTAGAAGAGAAAAAAAACTGAATACAAAGTATTCTGAGTACTGAGTAAAAATATCATATCACCCAATTTAAATTAATGATTAAGAACTATAGATATCTTTTTCAGATGCAAAAACATGACATATTACTTACAGAGCTCTTTTGGAGATTTTTAAAACTTCCAATAGCCTAAAGAGACACTCGTCTGATTTCTTGAACTTCTGAAGGTCAAACTCATCCATCTCTTCCTCTGATGTCAACAAAACGAAGGCCACAGCAGACCACTGGGCAGGAGAAAGATCACCAGATGAAAGACTTCCTTCTCTAAGTTGAGTCTGAATCTCGTTCACCAGAGTTTGGTCGTTCAGTTCATTCAGACAGTAGAACAGATTGATAAATCTCTCTGGAGACATCTTCTTATCTTCTCATTTCTGCTTGATGTACTGGACTATTTCCTTGTAGTTTTCGTCATTGCCATCTTGCTGTGTCAACAGACCTCGTAAGAGTGGACGATTGGTCTGGAGTGACAGACCGAGAAGGAAGCGAAGGAAAAGGTCCAGGTGTCCAGTTTCACTCTCGAGTGCCTTGTCCACTGCAGTCTTGAGCAAATCAATCATGGTTTCATTTTTGTTTTCCTGTTCTGTAGACTCATGATGATCAAACACACTTTTCTTGTTGAGGTCTAGAAACAGATGTGCATAAAGGGCTGCAATAAACTCTTGAATGCTCAAGTGAACAAAACAGAAAGTGGTACCAAGAATGATCCCTTTTTCCTCCTTAAACATCTGGGTACACATGCTTGAATACACTGATGCTTGGGAGGCATCAATACCACAGGATTCCAGATCTTCATAAAAGAGCAGATTGTTTCTTTCCAGCTGATGAAATGCCAGTTTCCCCAGTGAAAGGATGGCATCTTTATCCCAGGAAACATCTGGTGTGTATTCTCCATCATATTTTCGTCTGCTCTGCAGGATCTGAAAGCGGAGAAAGTGTGTGTACATTTGTGTCAGAGTCTTGGGAATGTCTTCAGTATTTGATTCCTGCAGTATTTTGGAGGCGTCATCAGCCTGACTGTTTTTCAGATCATTATTTATTTTCTCCTCTAAAATGTTCTGGAGAACAGTGGCTGAAATCCAGCAGAAGACTGGGATGTGACACATGATAAAAAGACTCTTTGATTGTTTAACATAATCAATGATTTCGTTGGCCAGATCCGCATCTGTGAATCTTTTTCTGAAGTACTCCTCCTTTTGTGCATCATTGAATCATTGTACTTCTGTCACGCGGTTAATACATTCGGGAGGAATTTTAATGGCAGCTGCTGGTCTGGTGGTGATCCAGATGAGAGCAGAAGGAAGCAGATTTCCCTTGATGAGGTTTGTGAGGAGAACATCCAGAGATACTTGTGATGATACATCACGGCAAGTCTCATTACCCTCAAAGTTCAGAGGAAGACGGCATTCGTCCAAACCATCAAGGATGAACAGTAATTTAAATTTCAACAGACCTCGTAAGAGTGGACGATTGGTCTGGAGTGACAGACCGAGAAGGAAGCGAAGGAAAAGGTCCAGGTGTCCAGTTTCACTCTCGAGTGCCTTGTCCACTGCAGTCTTGAGCAAATCAATCATGGTTTCATTTTTGTTTTCCTGTTCTGTAGACTCATGATGATCAAACACACTTTTCTTGTTGAGGTCTAGAAACAGATGTGCATAAAGGGCTGCAATAAACTCTTGAATGCTCAAGTGAACAAAACAGAAAGTGGTACCAAGAATGATCCCTTTTTCCTCCTTAAACATCTGGGTACACATGCTTGAATACACTGATGCTTGGGAGGCATCAATACCACAGGATTCCAGATCGGTGTCATAAAAGAGCAGATTGTTTCTTTGCAGCTGATGAAATGCCAGTCTCCCCAGTGAAAGGATGGCATCTTTATCCCAGGAAACATCTGGTGTGTATTCTCCATCATATTTTCGTCTGCTCTGCAGGATCTGAAAGCGGAGAAAGTGTGTGTACATTTGTGTCAGAGTCTTGGGAATGTCTTCAGTATTTGATTCCTGCAGTATTTTGGAGGCGTCATCAGCCTGACTGTTTTTCAGATCATTATTTATTTTCTCCTCTAAAATGTTCTGGAGAACAGTGGCTGAAATCCAGCAGAAGACTGGGATGTAGCACATGATAAAAAGACTCTTTGATTGTTTAACATAATCAATGATTTCGTTGGCCAGATCCGCATCTGTGAATCTTTTTCTGAAGTACTCCTTCTTTTGTGCATCATTGAATCCTTGTACTTCTGTCACGCGGTTAATACATTCGGGAGGAATTTTAATGGCAGCTGCTGGGCTGGTGGGGATCCAGATGAGAGCAGAAGGAAGCAGATTTCCCTTGATGAGGTTTGTGAGGAGAACATCCAGAGATACTTGTGATGATACATCACGGCAAGTCTCATTACCCTCAAAGTTCAGAGGAAGACGGCATTCGTCCAAACCATCAAGGATGAACAGTAATTTAAATTGATCATTTCTTGCAAGGTTCAGTCCTTTTATCTCTGGGAAAAACTGACGTATAAGACTTGTCAGGCTTTGTGTTTCTTTCTCCTTTAAGTTCATTTCTCGAAATGCAAGAGGAAATATGAAAGTAACATCCTCATTTTCTTTACCGTCAGCCCAATCCACAATAAACTTTTGCACAGAGACTGATTTTCCGATGCCAGCAACTCCTTTTGTCAGCACAGTTCTAATCTCGTTGTCTTGTTCAGGTGCTTCAAATAAATTTTTGCATTCAACTGGAATCTCTTGTGACTCATGTCGCCTGTCAGCAGCCTGAACTTGTCCTGCTTCATTTTGGATATTGACTTGTTTACTAACACTCAGAGTCATATAGAGATCCGTGTAGATGTTCTTCAGAAGCTTGGAGTCCCCTTGCTTTGCAATTCCTTCAGATACAGATTGGTGCTTCTTCTTCAGGATTTTAGTGGTCGCTGATGAATGAGGACCAGCTCATCTAACACACAAACAAGAACAAAAATACAGAAAGATATGCATCAAGATATGCACCATTTTATATTTCATAAGTGACAATGACAAATTGTTATGCCTAAGAACCTCTTACCTTGTAGAGTATCTGCAGCCTCAACTTGTTCCATATCTCTCAGGAAGAAGAGTGTCATATCAAGAGCTGCTTCTTTGATATCACGCATTTTCTCTGTAAAGTCCTGCACAAAGTACTGTGTATTTTCTCTATTTAATATTTTCTTAAACTTTTCCAGCTCATTCTTCAGAAATACAATAATTTTTTTCTCAAGATCCTGAAAACAAATCAAGAAAAAATAAGTCCTACCTATACATTTAAAACATGTTTAAAATAAGCAATTTATGTGTAGTACAAATTACAGGCAAGCAATGCACTCATGAATTTGCCCAGTATTGACAGTATAGACCAGTGGTCCGCAACAGGCTAACCAAAGAAACAAAACTGGCCCGAAATATCTGGCCCGTTCCCACAGCCAGATTATTTTGATTGCGGCTGGTTCTGAAATAGATCTGTCATGACAGCAACAGTTACTCACAATCACTTTGTCTTTAGTGATTTTGCCTTCAAAATAAAAGTACGAGAATGTTTTTGCAGCAATGTTTCATTTTGAGATTAATTGAGAGCTTTTAATTTGAAAAGTTCTAAAAGACATTCAAAAGAGTCTGTGGATCGCTAGACACACCTCTAAAATAGCCGTCATGAAATGTGTTATGTGTGTGGTATGAAAAACTAACAGTGAACCATTGAAACGTAAAAGTAGGCTATGTCAAATAATTATTACAATAAGTTAGGCTCCATTGTGTAACAAGCAAATTAAAATTATACACATTTATTATTCACAATATGGAAAGAGGAAATAAAACACTGTTCGTTAAGAGCATGACTCAAATGCCATTAATGGGCTTATTCAAATCCTCTTTTATTTTTTGAGTTATTTTTATACATTCCGCATCTCCAACATATGTGTGTTTTAGCAAGGCGGTCTGTGTTGCAGGTTATGTGTCACTACTCTGCTTTATTAATTTATCCAGTGTAAAACCCAGACACTGCCACATAAATGTGGCTTTTTGTTAATGACTGTCCTACTACAGGTTTTAACACAGAGTAACAGCTCACTACCAGTTACAAAAGACACTGTAACAGTCTGTCACAGGCAATTCTAGTTTAATTTTTCATCAATTAATTTTTTTAATTATCCTTTGACTATGTTCTTGCTCGCCATCTAGTGGCGCAAGTTTTTTTTTTGGGCCCGATGCCAAACTTACTTGCCGACCCCTGGTATAGCAAGGTAAAGTGGTGATGAATACAAACAGAGATACCAAGAAAATCCGTGTATCATTCGATCATTCGTTTTTTGATTTAATATTGAAAGTAGAAAAATGAGAAAACGGCTCCTAAAGACGAAAAACGAGAATTCAGCTTAAATTTTCATGTTTGTTTAATTAAAAAAATTATTAATTTGTTTCAAAATAAATATTTTAAACTATAAGACAAAAAAGAAAGAATAATAAATTGGCTTGGGTTGGCCTATGTTCACGCAAGAACTGTCATTCTGACTGACAACCGGAGAACAACAGATATTAAATAGCCTACTGTTAGAGTTATATAATGTAGTCTTGTGTTTTATTAAAATTGATTATA
>NW_015506079.1:378956-387527 GCF_001515645.1 Sinocyclocheilus grahami
ATTATAATTGATATCTCAAAAGGATATGCACTTGTGCGCGGCGTCAGCTGCTGCGCACTCGCACTGCAACACAACTGCAACATATTCATAAAATATAATAACTTGCCATTTTTCTCACCAAACCCTCAGTATACCTTCAGAATGCTTGGAATATATGCCACGAGATGCATAGGATTATTTTATTATTTTTATGCATCCGCTTCAAAAAAAAAAAAAAAAAAAAAACAAAATTACCCATTCTTTGCCTTAAAATTGCACAGTGCACACACAAGTGCGAGCAGGACATTTTTGTGTTATTAAGTAATAAGCCTTTATAACAACATTAAGGTGAGTAGTGACTTAAGTTCACACAGTACCAATAAATTGCGATGGGTTAAATAAACTCAATAAGCAGACAGACGCGACTACAGTCAAGCGCAGACTGGAAATAAGCAGCAGTCATATTTAAAGCAGTTTAAATTAATATTGAGAATTGATTGAAGTTCACTTGGATTTTTTACCACTTAATACTCTGTAATTTATAGTCGTATGGTAAAATGTATATTTTTAATTGTGTAACGTTACGTTCAAAATAACAACAAAATGTCATGCCATTGAAAAATAAAGAGAACAACAGAATGCGCTGCTTTAGCGCGTCTCGGTCTCCATGAGCATCTTTCTGGCGCATGCCACAAACATCAAACACAGCGAATACTTGTCTTTTAAAAGGCTTCATTTAGATTATTTTACATTAAATGCATCATATAACTCACTTTGGAATAAATCACAGTAGGCCTATGTATCATGATAAAAAAAGCGACTTTACAGTCTGGAAATACTTTAGGCTATAGCAAATTATTTCTCGGACCCCCTATCACTTTAAGAACCGCTGGTCTACACAGAAGAAAGCCAGGTCTAGACTCTGCCCCGGTACAAGTTGTGTCGAGCTATTCGTTAGTCTGTTTGATGAGAAAAATATGAAATGTAGTTGAAATAAAATGTGTTAAGAATCCATACAACTGCAGCAGTGGATGACTATTATTCTGCTGCATGATACTGCGGAAGAACTGATGATGGCACGGTTTGATCTTCGGCTGACCAATCAGCAGAAAGGGGCGTTTAATTCCCGCCCACATGTAGAAATCGTTGCATTTCTATTGTACATCATAGCTTAATAGTACTTTTTACTAAATGTATTGTAATTGTTTTATTGTTATGTTAATATGTAATTTTATTTTCTTTTAGGGTGACTATTACCATCTGTCTAGGGACTGCAGGTGAAAAATAGCCTTCTGGCTAATTCTGGCATATTGACAGAAATGTTTATTAATATGCATTGTCCCTGTAATAAATAAATAAATAAATAAAATAAATAAATAAATAATATTAAATCAAAAAACGAATGATCGAATCATACACGGATTCTTTAACGTTATATTTTTTAACTTGCGAACAATAGTAGAGGAACAAAATTTCGTGGAGTTCATTAACCCATTCTTATTATGAAACACATAGAAATTATAACGGTATAAACAGCATATAAAAAAATAAATAATAATACAATATAGGAAAGAAAAGAAAGCAAATTAAATTAAGTCAATAAATTCACACCAGTTACACTTGCTGGGGGTGCATACCGGCCCACTTCAAGCACTTGGAGAGCGGAATATCCAGATAAGACGCGGTAGTAAACGCTGTTTTTGTCTGAGAAGTAAAAATTAAGTGAAATGAAGAGATGTCGGTGGGCGAAAAATGCTGCGCGTGATGTTGCTGCCGTGCACGCACGCCTGCGACACCTCACAAACCTTGCGAAAACATATCCACTTAATATTTATTAATATTCATAAACACTGTAACACATTATAGCAAAAAAGAGAATACATTTATATTCATATAAGAAATAAAAACGCTATAACAACCCAGCAAGCAATAGCCGTCATTTCAACGTCTCGGTTAGACCCGATATAGTCCGGCTATGTACGTGTAACCCACATCTAGCCCAAATAACCTTGAATTTGGTTTCATGTCGTTTTTTGGCAAAATAACTTGTGAGATGTATGATATTCCGTCATGTAAGCAAAGTCAACAGCGTTTACAAGGTGTTTGGTTTCATTTCTTTGACATGTTCAATACGTAGCCTGTGCGTAGCCATGATTTAGCTCGTATCAGAGCGGATATCTGTAGCCCACTTATAGTCAAACTTGCACAAACTTCACTGTAGTTTTTGGCCAGACAGCGCATGAGATGGTTTATATCCCATCATGTTCGCAGTGTCAATAATATCTACAAAGATAAGTGTCATTTCATGAAGCCCCGGGGCCCGAGCAAGGAGGGGGCCCATGATTGGCTGTGGAGTAGATTGACTGGAGCGCCGATCGCCAAAGCCACCACGCCCCCCATTTATTCTGTTATTTAGTTGAGCTTTTCCGTAAATTCCATGCATTACCATTTGGAGATTGAAACGTAAAGTTTGAATTTGGTTTACCAATCAAATGCATTTATTCTATATTTGACTTTTGAACTATATGCGCACGTATATATCAGGTGATTGCTGCCCAGTATGTCTGCATTCACCTCTATTCACTTTGTTCTGGAGTAATCTGGAAATGGTCGCGCAAAGAACAACATTCAATAAGTAAAAATGTCAGCAATTCTAAAAGAGAGAGGGGCTCAAAAAACGAAAAACTTCAAATACAAACAACATAAAAACATGACTTCATAAATTCCCCGGACCCCAGCTATCAGATTATTCAACCCAGACTAAAGCTGATGATGGAGTGGAAGTTGCTGGAACAGCAAGTGAACCGGGCACATGGAGCAGATAAAAACAGTGTCATCATCC
Source organism: Sinocyclocheilus grahami (assembly GCF_001515645.1). NCBI lineage: Eukaryota > Metazoa > Chordata > Actinopteri > Cypriniformes > Cyprinidae > Sinocyclocheilus > Sinocyclocheilus grahami. The sequence goes on from NW_015506079.1 coordinate 381,778, forward strand.
ACACAGATTTTTAGGTTAGTTTGATTATTAACTGGATTTATATTGTTTATGTGTTTGAACAAACTATATTAATTTAAGGGTTGGGAGATAATCTGGTAGAAATATATCAATCGTTGATTGAAGCGCGTCATGATGTAGTCTAAGCTTATCATTTCAAGGCGTTTTAAGCAGGTTTTAAAACAAATGGTTTATACTGTTCATGGACATTATGCTGCGGGGCAGAATTCATTCTGGTAAATGCGTGCGTTAAAACCGTTTCTACCTGATACACCTGCTCGTATTACTGACTACACTTTCGCTCCTTGTGCTTAAACGGTATAGTTGTGTGTCAAAATGCCCGTCTTTGCGAGTATCCTCGTAAACACAGTTATTTGTGTCTTAAATGAATGTTAATAGTTAAAGATAAAGCATTTGTTAGGCTATACGAGATCCTTAGCCCATATGATGAGACCTTAAAAGGATATTCACCCAAAAATGAAGATACTGTCATCATATACTTACCCTCAAATTGTTCTAAACCTCTATGAATTTCCTTTTCCTCCTCAACATAAAAGAAGATATTTTGAAGAATGATCGTAACCAGTTTCTGGTCCCAACTGACTCCAATAGTGTTTTTTTTCCTTCTCATATATGGAAGTAGTGAGGGCCCAGCAACTGTTTGATTACCAATATTGTTCCAAATATATTATTGTGTGTTCAACAGCATGAAGGAATCTCATACAGGTTTAGAACATCAACAGAATTTTCATTTTTGGGTGAACTATAAAAGCAGCCTAATATAGCTGCTGCACTGTAAAACTGTTGAAACTGATTACATCGAAATTTTAAAGTTATATTAACTAAATTTTATAAGTTAAAGAAACATAATTTTTTAATGTAAATGTTACTAAGTAATTTTAACTGATATTAACTTAATCTTACAAGTTACCACAACATTATTGATCAAGTTCATTTTACAAGGAGTTTTTGGGTTCACGGAACCAATTAAAATTAAATAAAGATGACAAACATTTGTTACATTACAATTAAGTTTCCCTTTGTAAAAACATTAGTTTTAATAAATAACTATACACTAACTAAAATAAAAAAATAAGAAAAATGGGTTAGAAGACAATTTAAATGCAAATTACTATTTTATTAAGTAACCACAAATCATTAACAAAACATCAACATTAAATTGTTTGTCAAATGGAAATACATTCTCCAAAATGAGCTGAGATAATAACTGTTAAATCACTTTTAGAAGTGGACAATATGGATATCTGGATATCACCCAGCTGTAAACACTTCCCTAAAATATGAGTCATCCTCAAGCAGATAGGCGGAGGGAGCACGGAGGACAGCAGCTCATGATACATGGATGTCAGTATTTCCTTCAGTGTGAAAATTAGAGACTTGAGTATGAGACTCTTGATTTAACATGGAATCTAATCAGCACAGCCACACAATACTATGCATCACCCTAAAACTTCTGAATGTATGACAATACAACCGAAATCACTCAAAATCAACTGTAGTTTCTTTATCAGCCATTAAGAAGTGTAACCACTGACCTGACGTGTCACACATCCTGAAAAGCTGACTCAGTACTTCAGACACTTTTCCTGTGGGATCAACTTTAATTCTGGTTCTTCAGGTTGATGTTCATAATTTTGAGAAACTCGGAGCAGATCTGCACAAATTAATAAGCGATTAAGCCAAGATATATGTACAGTTTTAAAAAAATACTGCAAAATAACACATTTGAACTTTGACTATCAACTACAAACCTGACACACTGAAAAAGAACCAAAAATTAACATTTGCTATCAGTTTACTCATCCTTCGGCCAACCAAGATGTAGGCTACTTTCTTTCTTTAGTAGAACACTAAAGATTATTTTTAACTGAACTCGTGGTCCTTGGTGATTCATAAAATTCAAGTCAACAGGTGCCACCACATTGTAAGTCAAAAAGCAGATACAGATAACACATTATAACACTATGACCAGGAGTCTGGAGCTCAACACTTCTGTGCCACCATGGGTATTAATTTTGTGTTGCTTGTTTATGTTTTTCGACTCACAAAGTGACGACACCCGTTGAGCTGCATTTTATGAATCACCAAGGACCATGAGTTCAGCTAAAAATTATCTTTTGTTTTACTGAAGAAAGAACATCAGCTACTTCTTGCATGGCCAGCGAGAGAGTAAATTAATGGCAAATGTTCATTTCTGGGCAAACTATTACTTTAAAGGGATAGTTCACCCAAACAGGAAAATTCTGTCATTAATCACTCACCCTCATGTCGTTCCAAACCCGTAAGACCTTCGTTCATCTTCAGAACACAAAATAAGATATTTTTGATAAAATCCGAGAGCTTTCTGACCCTCCATAGACAGCAATGTAACTGAAATATTCCCAGGCCCAGAAACATAGTAAGGACATCAGCAAAATAGTCCATGTGACATCAGTGGTTCAACCGTAATTTTAAGCTACGAGAATACTTTTTGTGCACAAAGAAAACAAAAATCACGACCTTATTCTACAGTTCTTCTCCAAGTCACTGTCCTCCGCCATTATGGAGAGTACCACGACGCATGCATTGGAGTCTGCAAGGCTCCAAGCATGCATGTTCTACATCAGCATGGAGTATTTTACCAATGTCCTTACTACATTTCTGTGCCTGGCAACATTTCAGTTACGTTGCGGTCTATGCAGGGTTAGAAAGCTCTCTGATTACATTAAAAATATCTGTGTTCTGAAGATGAATGAAGGTTTTACGGGTTTGGAACGACATGAGGGTGAGGAATTAAAGAATTTTCATTTTTGGGTGAACTATCCCTTTAAATATAAAACATTTTCAAGTGTGCTAAGAAAAATATATTTACCTTTGACTCCATTTTAAAGCAGGCCAGCAATCCAGGAGCTCAGCAATAGGTAGGTTCCAGCATCTCTATACAATGAATGCGTATTAAAATTAATAATTGGACATCAAAACACCAAACTAAACTTCCAGCTGCTTCACTTTTATCCTGAAAAGAAACAGATTAAGAAGTTAGTCAGGTTGTAATATTTGCCAAAACACCAGGAAAATTCTATTTAAAGTACATGACACAAACCAGTTATTTAACTTAATAGGCATTATGTGAAATATGGTGCTTAGTTTGATCCCATAATACAAACATTAAACTTTTAAATATTTATTTATACTGTATAATCTGATTTGTTAAATGTTAAATTTTAAGAACATAAATGTCATTGGTAAATAACACAAGCTTTACTGGTATGGCTAGAGCCGACTCATGTAACGTTAACGTACTTGAATACATTTATAAATACCTGTCCTTACAAAAGTGTACAACTTGTGGAACAAAGTGAATCAAATTATTGTGAAACCTCTATGAAAATCATTACTTTATGTCCAGCAATGCGAGGCAATTATAATGAAATATACGAATCAAAACCGCCATTTTGAGGTCATTACAATTTGTTACCCGAAAACATTTTAATGTGTGCACACTTGATGCAAAAAGACAGACTTTGATATATATATATATATAACGTTATATATATAAATCTAAATACAGTTGATTCATCAATTCAATCGATTTTTTGACCTTTAGTGACGCGGGATAAAATGGCTCAAATAATTTGCAAATGCATAAAATGCATTAACTGCTAAGACACTAAACACCATTTAAACCATGGATTTAAATAAATAAAACAAAGTACTTAAATGTTAACTTACCAGTTGCGCGGGTAACTTTAGCACAATGAAGAGAAGCTTATCAGCAGCAGGTTCAGATCCCCACAAAGGTTGCAAACTTAATAAAATAAAACCCGAGGCGAGTCAGCGAGCAACAACAACATGGCGTCTTTTCAAAAAGTTGCAGCAGCTAGTTGAAGGCGGAGCACGTAAGCACGTGCGTGACGTCAGACGGGATTGTACTAAAACTATTTGAGTACACTGCCAAAAACAAATGAAAGCATTTGAGTGCTGTAAACTTAAAATTATATTTAAAAAAACATATATATAAAAAATTAGAGGCGAATTAACGTTTTTATTTCTTTTGAGTAATTACAACCCAATTCCTTTATCAAAGATTTACTATTTGGTTTTACAGTGTGTTACCATATGTGTCAATAATGTAAATCAAACATCAGAAAGAAAATAACTTACTGTCCTTGACTGAATCACTTTTGTAAAATAAATAAGAATGAATGTATATTGAATTTACACAGTCTATTTGCACATTTTCTTTATACAATATATTTATTATTCAGTGCTTTAAGTTTTTTAAGTAGGCCGTTTTTTATGATCTTTGTTCTGTTGTAGCCTAATTTGTGACTGTTTACTTGTCTTCAGTAAGCTTATTTTTACTTAGGCTAGTATTATTTTTTATTGATATTGAAATTGGTAACAAAAATTATGAAATTTCAGTGCATCAAGAATTTTGATATGGTATAAAAATCCCATTTAAAGCTTATATTAAAGCTATATATATATATATATATATAATGTTCAATACAACGTATATATTTTTCTGCAATTATACATTTTAGGCGCAGTGAATGGCACATTTTTTCTTAAGGTGGGCTTTTAGCCCCGTTGTACCCTATATATATATATATATATCATTATTGTGATGGGGGGACCTGCAGTAAGTCATAGCCCCAGGGCCCAGTGTGGTCTTAATGCGGCCCTGGGTCTATGTAGCCACGATTTCGCTCTAAATTGGATGGGCTACGTGTAGTCTGCGTTTAGCCCACCTGGCGAAATCGAGGCAATATGTGGTCTAATTTTAACAGCTTGGCTATAGCCCTATACCAGTAACCAGACCAGCGATGAGCATAGCCAAAATAGCCTTAAAATTGTTTACATGTCATTTTCGCCCACGCAGCTTCTTATCAAATGCAAGTAAATGTTTTAATAATTTAAATTAGCATTATTTTATATTTTATTTAATCCATATTATATTGAATTTATTACTGAAGAATGGCTTGTTAGATACAGAGAGAGCATGAGCTAACTGAATAGAATATCTTTGTCATTGTACAAAGTAACGTTACAATAAGATTTATTTTGAAACTTCCAAATTGATAGTAAAGCTTAAGAATACAAATAATAAAAAAACTTAATAGGGAAAAACTTAAACTTCTGGAATAAAGCGTTTTAAAGGGTTAGTGATGGAAAACGTGCAGGTCAATGGGCATCAATGTTTAAGGTTGGTAAACACTTGTACACGGATGCATATAATACTACCTGCCTGACATTGGCATGTGTTATTCAGGTGTCAAAGTTGTGCAGAGTTGAAGGAAGAAACCTCAAAGACAGTTCCAGAAGGATGCTGGGCAGGTAAAGCCTACAAATCTTGCCACATTAATCAAACATTGTGGTGTCAATACTCACTAAGTTACTGAAATAATTAAAATAATTCCTTTACTGGTCATTTTGAAATGTCAAACTTTGTCTGCAATTGTTAACCACCTAAATCTGTATTATATTTTAGGGTTTTAAAAAAATTCCCTCCTGTCCAAATTCAACAGGAAGGGGGGTGGTCCGCTGCAGGAAAAGGCATTTGAAAAGACTGCACTGTTCTCGGTCATTAGAGGTATGTGTATAAAACACACAACATTTACCAGAGAGCTTCTCTCTTTTTTAACACACTGAATGGTGATACACTATATATCTCGTTTTTGTTTTTAGTTGGCATCCAAGCAAAAGAGAATGACTCCCTGTCACAATTAGTGTAATTAAAGTAAAATAAT
>NW_015506079.1:388025-389782 GCF_001515645.1 Sinocyclocheilus grahami
TTGGACTTGAGGAATGCAGTTGGGAAGCATTTTAAACAAGAAATAAAACCAATAATTAATAATTTCCTTTGTTCACTGTTGGTTGTTTTATTTGTTTAAAGTAAACCAACAAAAGGGTTCATCTTTTTTATGTTGTCATTTATCTGTAATGTTTTAATGTTAAGTGTGATAACATGCTCTTGATTTGTATTAGATTTTTTTTCTTTTAAATATCTTAAGTTATTTCAAATATTTTATTTTTTCATGTTTATATTTTTATTATCTTAAGTTGTTAAAAATTCCAGATTTTTCTATCATAATATTTATATTTATGTGTATTGTATTTATACAATTTTATTTTGTCATTCATTCTTTTGTATTTTTTATCATTTTGTATTGTCTTAAGTTGTCCAAGTTGTTAAAAATGTTATTTTTCTTAATAAAAGCTGTATGTATGTATTGCCATTTTGTTGTCTATTAGACATATATGTAGTCCTTTAATAGCGGTCCAATTGATGAATCCACGGGATTCCACTGAGCTGTCAACACGGCTGTTATCCGTCAGAATGGAACGATAACAGCTTTGCATGCTTATTTATTTTTATTTTTTTGTAGCTGTCGTTATAATAATTTATTGGGAAAACATTTTTAAAATGCACCTACAAAGAAGAGCAATAAGACAGCATTATAATCCATGCAACCTTTCTTTCTGGTTTTATGACAGCTTTACCTAGTTACCAGAAGCGGAACATTAGAACATTACAATCTAAAATTGCTCTTTAAGGCATTAAAATCACTAAATTTAAAAGTTAAAATCACTAAATTAAAAATGAAAATAACTAATAAAGAAAAAGACTGCATTTTAACTGGTATAAGATACACACAGTAACTCATTTGAGCTTAGTAATTAGGACTGTACTAGCTTACATTTGATTTACCCATTACAATAGTCACTTTACAGTTACTGCTATCATACAAATGCACTTATATGTATAGGTTTAAAATTCTACAAAAGGCACATTTAATGTCCAACAACAAATATTTTAGTAAAATTTATATTTTATTGCGCTACTATTCGATTATGCTCCATCTGTTTAGTGTGCATGTGCGCAGCAGAGCTCATTCGCTCGCGTAAGCCTCGCCCACTCCTGACAGCAAATGGATATATTTGCATGACTTTCTAACATTTACAGATGAAAAATATACCTGTGACATGTCAGTTATGCACTGAGGAAAACACATCTCAAATGCATTAAACATCACGAATATATTGGCTGTTTGCCATGGTGAATCGATTTAATCAAATTAGTGAGATTGTGTGAACTTTATTTGTCGATTATGGAACCGTTTTAGCCCTGATTGATTTGTTACGTTATTTCATTTCGGGCTTTTCTTAGCATCTTAACAGGCCTCAGGTCTCTGTAGTGTTGTGATGCATCATATTTATGCAGCTGCAATGAGAGAACGCACTTGAGAAAGAGTTTAGAGAGGAGAAATCAATCTACATATAAAATATTGGTGACAGATTATTGGTCACTTTCTAAATAATAAAAGTGTAGTACATTCACTAATAATTAGGATATTTGTGGCATTCAACAGAGTGTTTTTCATTTGTTAGCACACCCAACATGGGCCTTATCCACCACTTTTGTCAAAGCATTAGTGTCTTGTGTTGAGAGTACAAAAGCAGAATAAAGAACTCACCTTTGTTTCTTCACAGAACTAGGACAATATATTTATTTGTGTGGAGACATAACTGACTTTAATAAAAAACTGTT
>NW_015506079.1:389889-427670 GCF_001515645.1 Sinocyclocheilus grahami
TATATATATATATATACACATACATAAAATGTAGGAAACAATGTAAAACGCATAGAAATGTAAACTTAAATTATGGTAAAAAGAATACATAAAACATATGAGAGCATGTAAGAAACAATTTAACTATACCATTTTAGACTTTCAATTTTATTGTCTTATTTAATATATATGTGTCAGATTAGCAACATATTAATGATATTAATGAGTTTAAACCCAACAGTACTGTTTGTATTTAGGATTTATACTGAAGAGCCAGGTTTCTTCTGATAGGACCCATGTGAGCTCTGACCAGGCCCTTCTTCCTTCTCCATTCCACCTGTAAAACACAAATTATAATTTTTGTGTGCCTATTAATGCTGCATTATTTAATATGCAAGTCTGAGTCTCTTTGAAACGGTATGCACTCTCAATTATTTTACATAGTAATACATGAGTTAGTATAATAAACCTTGCATTTGTTAAAACAATGCTACTGTATTTAAACTTGCTGTTCAGATAAATGTGTGTAAAACACATTGAATTCATAATAGCGTTTAGTTGTTCTTGATGATCTAAAACTCATTCAAAGACTGAGCTGAGTTCATATTCAAATATTCAATGTACATTTTAGATGCAGATATCTCATCACATTAATTTGTCCTCATAGATATAAAGCTCTTCAGAGGATCCTCACCTGATGATGGGTCTGGTTCTGTTGATTTCACAAGTTCCTGAGTTTTAGACCAAGGTCTAAGTAATCCACCAAGGTAGTTAAAACCAGCTTTGACCCAGTTGTCTTTGTCTAGGCTGTAAAGAGGAATCAGAAGAGAAAATAATTAGTGCTGGGTAGAACAAATAGCAAATTAGACACTAAATAAATGAGTGGGTGAGTGTGTGCCTAAAGTGAAACACTCCCAAACCAAAGTCTTCAGTGTCAAAATATCTATTTAAAATTGTAATAATATTTTAGTTTTTACTGTACCTTTGATCAAATAAATACAGTAAAAAAAAAACATTGAACCTTAATCACTCCAAACTTCTGATGCTAGTGTATATAAAGACACAAATGATGGAATATATTTAAGATTCTTATGAAATAGCTATGTATACAATTTAATTTTAACACATATAAACTTTCCACTACAGAATTTTGCATTACTTTAATCTTGACCTTCTTGAGTATCATGCTCAAATAACTTACTCATCTCTAACACACACACACACACACACACACACACACCAATATACACACATGCTAAGTTAAATATGTTTAAAGTGTTTCTAGGATATTTAGAAAGTACCTTCAATAAAGTAATGTGATGCAGCATTGTGCTACAGTCTGTCCAAGCCTATCAGTCTATTTTTATTCTAGCCGACTTTAGCGATTTTCTACTAAAGCAATTAATAAAACTATTGTTCCATAAAATTGTGGTATCAAAGGTACATTAAAAAAATGAAGCTCTCTTTAATATCACAAAGAGATGTTTACTCACCTCAGGTTACAGTTTGAGTCTTGTATCACATCACCGAGCTGCTTCACTGAGTCTCCAATCTTGTTTTTTCTCAGATCAAGTTCTTTTAAAAACTGCAGTGCATTGGTTTTAGCCAAAGACTGAGCCAAACAAGCAACATCTGTAATGCCACAGTCACTTAAACTACAAAGACGACAGAGAAAGAGAGATCATCTTATTTTCAACAGATCACCAAATAAATCACTATGGTGAAGAATTGTGAGCTCTTCATGAGCCCTTCAATCAAGTGTCCTGATTTAAACAGCAATTTTAAGCATGTTGATTCTTTTGTCAGTGTTCCTCACCTCAATCTCTCCAGTTTACACTGTGAGTCTTTCAGTACGTCACATAAGTGCTTCACTCCCTTGTCTTTTATTTTATTCCCACTCAGGTCCAGCTCTCTCAGGTGTGATGGGATTGATTTCAGAGCTGAAGTCAGGATGACACACTGTTTCTCTGTAATACTGCAGTTACACAGCCTGAAAAAAAGAAACTACAATGACTCAGATCCATGTAAAGTACTGTACATTTGAGTACGGATAAATAGTACATAATATGGATACAAGTAGAGTCTTTAATTATTTAATGTAATATTTTTAAAGCTATTTTCAAAGTGTAGTTTAAAGAAATGAAAATGTTGCCTTATAGTAAGCATGAAAGACTTTGTGACTGACTTTATGGAGTATTTCCATAAATGAGTGAAACAGCTCATCAAACAAGAAAAATCAGCAAACGACATCATTTACAATGATCCAATCAAATCCTAAGGTACAAAATAAGTCATTTTTTCCCACTTGACAAGCTGTTTACATAATATATGCTTCAGATATGACACAATAAGGAAAATATAGGATCACAACTTCGGTTTCATTCAGATGTTAAGAAAATAAATGGGTCAATTTAGATTTCATGGCAACTTTAAAATAAAATAAATCGTAAACTTTAATCACACTGTAAATGCTGTACAGTAATGTTACTAACTCTAGGTTTTTCAGCTTGCATTGTGGGTTCATCAGTAGATCACTGAGGTTTTTCACTCCAGAGTCTCCTAGTTTATTCTCACTGAGGTTCAGCTCTCTGAGGTGTGATGGGTTTGATTTCAGAGCTGAAGTCACATCAGAACAACCTTCATCTGTTATTTCACACTCACTTAACCTACATTGAGAGAAATGAGATAAACTCTTCATTCTGTTACATTCAAATACCTAAACAAATTTTCCTTAGGCTTTGGTTTGAAATATTTGTGAACGTTCCTCACCTCAGTCTCTCCATTTTACATTGTGAATCCTTCAGTATGTCACATAAGATATTCACTCCTGTGTTCTTTATTTTATTGTCACTCAGGTCCAGCTCTCTCAGGTGTGAAACATTTGAAAATAGAGCTGACATCATGCTGACACACTGATTCTCTGTAATACTGCATCCACACAGACTGAAGACACAAAGAGAAAAGACAAGGATGACCATCTTAGTGAAGAGCTGCAGCAGGAATTTTGTTTGTTTTAAACTCATTCACACTAGTTCTGTATGCTGGAAAACACTGTTTCTTCTTTCTTTTTTAAAAACTATTTATTTGATGTCTCTCTTTATTCTCTGGTGTTATAGCAGATTTATGCAAGAACACAATCAGTACACTGTATCAAATGCTTGAAATGAATTACTAGAAATTTTTAAAAAGTGTGACCAAAAGGGAAAGCCCAGAAAGTGCACTGCCATAAACAATGTAACTTAGGAGCTGTTGCCTTAAAATAAACTTTAATCACACTGTAGCTGTACAGTATATTATTACTAACTTCAGTTTTTCAAGCTTGCATTGTAAATTGCTTAGCAAAACACCAAGGTTTTCCACTCCACCATCTCCCAGTTTATTTCCACTCAGGTCCAGTTCTCTCAGGTGTGATGGGTTTGAATTTAGAGCTGAAGTCAGGATGAGACACTGTTTCTCTGTAATACTGCATTTACACAGACTGAAGACAACAAGAGAAAAGAAACTGGCTCAGATCAATGATGACCAATAGATGTGTGAATGATCTGAAGATTCTTAATAGTAACCTGTTTTTGGGCCTTCAAGAGATCTGTGTTGTACTTACTTTATTTTGTTTATCTCATTAATATAATTTCCCGCATATTCACTCATTTTATTTTTAGATTTTTCTTATGTTGTGTGCTGTTTTCTTCACAAGTAAGTTAGAGATAAGAGTGTCTTTAACTCCAGGTATTTAACATCACAGGACAATATTGTGAAACAGTAATTTTCCATTGCTTTTGCTTTTATACTAACACTTGTTGAATTTGTTCTAGTCAGATGAAGTCTGCAAATAAGATAATTTAAACTCTGCTCTTTTTAACCATTTCATCTCCTGCTTTCTGCACATCCTCTGCCTCTTAGGTTGATAAAAGAGTTGACTTTTTTGACTATTTGGGCTGCGTTTCCCAAAAGCATCATAAGCCTAAGTTGATCATAGCTCTATTGGTGACAATGAAGCTACGATCAACTTAGGCTTACGATGCTTTTGGGAAACGCAGCCTTGGATTTATTCATTATATGATATCAAACGATATATAGTGGTTCAGTTAAACCTGTGTCGATAACTATGCCAGAATAATTGACTGTAATTACATAATGTCCTATCTCCAACAGCTGAAATATTAAATTAATAACTGAAAGTACTGTTTAGGCTTGACATTACATCTTTCCTGCTTTACGTAGAAAAACACTTCGGATTCCCTTCACAATGACAAAACAATATTATATACTATTGCAATATTTTAAACCATGTAAAATACTCACTGAATTATGTTCAATTTGCAGTGTTTATCCTGCAGTAGAGCAGCGATCTGATTCACTCGTGTATCTCCTAGTTTATTTTCACTCAGATTCAGCTCTCTCAGGAGTAATGGGTTTTTACCCTGAACTTTCATTGCATACTGACAGGCTTCATCTGCACCAGGACCCAAAAACCTGCAGGAAAGGATATGAGGATATAATTCAGTTACCACACATTTATGGTGTAATGTAATTCAAAAAAGTCAGCTTTTTAAATCCTGAAATCACTTTAATGTTACTTAAACAGTATGCTGTTTTAATGAAATATTTACATAAAAATAATTAGCCAGTATATTATTAATTTCATCACATCTCACCTCAGAGTCTTCAGTTTATAGTTTTTATCCTGTAGTAAATCATTGAGCTGCTTCACTCCTGATGGTCCAGGATCATTTCCTCTGAGATCCAGCTCTATCAGGTGTGAAGGGTTTGATCTCAGAGCTGAAGCCAGAGCTTTATAACCTTCTTCAGTGATACTGCAGTCTAAAAGTCTACAGAAAAGAGATCATATCACTGAAACAATGTTTTAAAACAAACAAACACAAAAAACATTTTATTTTCTCTTGTGATCAGAGAACAATTCATCATCATCTTAAGTCTTTCTTTTAGCTTTAATTTTCTGTGGTAATCTGAACTTTGAATAAAACTGAACAGTGTTGGGTAAATTACTCAAAAAAGTAATCCACTACAAATTACTAATTACTTCTTTAAAATTGTAATTTGATTACATTACTGATTACTGCAATTAAAAAGTAATCAGATTACTAATTACTTTACGTTGAAGTTGCTTTACGTTCAAGTTTGCTTCAAGTTATCAAACCTAAAAAAATACACTGCAAAGTGAAACTCAAAGTTCTTTCATTAATTTAATATGGACTGAAACATTACATAAATATTAAAACAGCATGTGGTTTTGGCCTTTGTTTGGCCGCGGAAGCATGGTAGTGGGCTTTGTTTTGAACGCACTTCATTCCATGAAACGCTTATTCTTGGCCCCATTTATTCTTGTAAATAATTGACCAACAAAAAACATATAAAAATTAAGATACAAATTATACCAAACGAAACTCGTTCGAAACAAGGGATTCTACAAACAAAAACGTACGAAGTAGTCAAAAAATTATGTCTGACCCACTTCCCCTCTTCCGGCGTCCTGCCGTCCAATTTACCACGCCCTTATGACGTTTACAATTTTCTTAATTAGCAAATTGAACAAAACAAAACACAAACAAATAATATTTAAACATAAATAATATAAAATAAAAATACTTTCCTAAATGGCTATAACATACCGGCCCCTAATTGTTGTCTTGTAATTAATTACAGTAATATATCATAAGTAGTCATGATCAAATGTTTACAATCAACATACATTATTTATGGTTCATAACCACAGCCAGTACATATAGTACATAGAGGTCATTGCAGTTTTACTATTTTATTCCAAAAGCTCATTAATATAATGTCCATATAGAATTTGAATGATCACTTGCATTTTTTCCTGCATTTTACAAACTTAAAATGTTTCAAAATATTTTAAATGTTTCATTATCATACACATAAGAGTAATACATTCTTTGAAACTGTAAAAGGTCTACTTTTATTTGTATACACTCGCAATATCAACAAAACACTGTGCTTTTGTAAAATAAAGAAAACAAATAGGGTGCGCTTTCTGCATTTTCAGTCTCCGTGAATATCTTCCTGACACGCATCATTAAATAAAAGAAAACTCAGCGAATACTTGACACACCGACATGAGAAATATATATAAAGAAAGCTTGAAGTGTCTATTTTTTAAATGAAGTAAGTCTTGTCTTAACAAATATTCTCTGATAAAATAATTCTTATGAAACCAACGCGAGGTACAGTCTTTTGTCTGAGCTCATCTAGCCTATAATGTGATCTCGCCCACGCACATCGCCCACTGTAAAATAATCATCCACATAAAACCAGGCTTAAGACAAGCAAACATGTAAACGCCCACATCACCTCTGTAAACAAACAAAGATTCATCAAGTTCATCTCGGCTACTTTTCGTTTTTGGAAGAAGACGCGCTGTGAGGAATAAACCTTAAATTTACCTCAGAAAAATGAGATGCGATAGATTTCCCAAACTATAATGCCAGACTAAAATATGTGAAATCAAGTGCAACATTTTGAAATATGCAACCTTTCATTGCATCTAAATGTTGTAGGACTCGTCTGCATTTTAGCTTGCATTCTCTAGTGATTTATTAAAGGGCATACTGATGCGTAAAACATGATTTTTACTTCATATCTTTTAACACTGCATTTGTAACTTAAGTAATTTTATTGACATTAGTGACTGTAATCAAATTACATACATTTAAAATGTAACGCATTACATTACTGCGTTACCAGGAAAAGTAACTAGAATACAGTTACTATGTAACGTGTTATACCCAAATCTGAAACTGAATGTTATTACTAAAATCAGACAATGTTTCACTTTGCTCTCTTACCTCAGTTTCTCCAGTGTGCAGTGTGCATTCTCTAATCCCTTTTGGAGTTTCTTCACTCCTGAATCCTGCAGATTATTGTTGCTCATGTCAAGTTCTTTCAGACTGGGGTTTGATCTCAGGACTGTAGCAAGAGCTGAACAGCTTTCCTCTGTTAGACCACAATCACACAGCCTAAAATGTTGAACAGGAGAGGGAGAATTTACAAACAGTGCTTGATGCCAACATTCAGTTATTACTGAGGAGAATTGTGCTTTGATCACCTGATTTAAGTAACATACATTAAATGTAAAATAATAAATGAAATCAATACTCACTGAAGTCGGTTGAGGTTACAGTGTTTATCCTGCAGCAAAGCTGTGAGCAGATTCAATTTTTTTAGGTCTAGATTATGCCCACTCAGATTCAACTCTCTCACGAGTAATGGGTTTTTACACACAATTCTAGTCACATACCGACAGGCTTCATCTGCAGGACTTTGTAAAAACCTGAAGACAAAGCAAATACAGTGACATTACCTGCAGTTAGACATAAACAATTTAGTAATGTGATAAAAAGCAAACTCAAACAGACATAGCTATCTTTGTGAACAGCCCTGTAGGCATACATGTATTTAGTGGAAAGAGAATTAAACCAACATAAAGATGTAAAATTATTGCAATGTATTTTAAGAACACTCACCTCAGTGTTTCCAGTTTACATGATCGATTCTGTTTCACTTTAATGAGCTGCTCCACTCCTGATTGTCCAGGATCATTTCCTGTGAGATCCAGCTCTATCAGGTGTGAAGGGTTTGATCTCAGAGCTGAAGCCAGAGCTAGATAACCTTCTTCAGTGATACTGCAGTCTGAGAGTCTACAAAAAATAACAACTTGATTTAAAATGAACATTGCAGATCAAATTTATTACTTTAGGCATTATACTACCTGTACATAATGTGCAACTTCATGTCAACTAACTGTCACTAAAGTATTAGTAGACTGTTAGGTTAAGGTTAGTAAAATAAGTTGACATGTATTTGCGAAGTTTCTTCTGCAGAATGTCTGTTGGTAACCATCAAAATAAACTGTTAGCATATTTTATAGGGATAGTTCACCCAAAAATGAAAATTTGATGCTTATCTGCTTACCCCCACGGCATCCAAGATGTAGGTGACTTTGTTTCTTCAGTAGAACACAAACAAAGATTTTTAACTCAAACCGTTGCAGTCTGTCAGTCTTATAATGGAAGTGAATGGGAATCACGACTTTGAGAGTAAAAAAAACCCCCCACACAAACAAAACCAAATTAAACCCTGTGGCTCGTTACGATACATTGATGTGTAAAGACACGAAACGATCGGTCTGTGCAAGAAACTGAACAGTATTTATATAGTTTTTTTTTTACCTCTGATGCACTGCAATGTCTGAACTGTCCTGTTAAAAATCTTCATTTGTGTTCTACTGAAGAAACAAAGTCACCTAGATCTTGGATGCCCTTGGGGTAAGCAGATAAACATCAAATTTTCATTTTTGGGTGAAATACTTTTTTGACAGTAAAATACTGTTAAAAATACGGCTTTTGGAAGTGAAAAAGAAAAAGTCATTGTATAATTTACAGTGAAAAAACGTAAATTGACACTCCCAGAATTCCCTGCATGACACTTCATATTTGATGTTTTTTTTTGTTGAATTAACATGTTTCTTCTTAGTTTTTTCTTATCACTTGTGTACATTAGGGTTTCAGCTTACATCTAATATTGTTAAATTAATGTTTATTGCATTATTTCAGTATCATGTGTGTCACCATGATGGGGTTTAGTGTTTGTGGGAATGACACTGTGCACCTTCTATATATAAATATTTTATATATAAATGTTTGTGGTAAACGTTGGTTCATCATGTGACTTTCTCATCACCACCAGTTTTTGGTGGTTATCAGTGCATTACAATGGTTCAAAACAGATATTAACACTTCAGTATGTTGGTTTATTAACATTACATCAGTTAATGGAATACGGTATTTTATTGTGAATTTAAGTGAAGTCTGTAAAACCTAAAAGTTGCTACCATATTTTTTAAGGTGAAGTTCTGGCAACCACAGCTGCCGGTATTTTACCGTAAATGTCACAGATTTTTTTTTACAATGTAGGAAACAGTATGAACCACTGCAAGCTGTGTAAACAGGAAGTGTTCGTTTCAAGAAACGACTAAAAACGCATCTCTTTCATCTTTATTTGACCCTCTAACTCTAGCACTTTCTATTCTAATTCTGTCTATTTGTTTTCTTTTTTTATTAAACAAAAAAAAAACTTGACCCTTTAAGACTTGCACTCTATTTGTTTTCCAACTACTTGTTCTCTTCAAAAAAAAGGCCTCTAACACTAGCTTTCTCTATTCTATCTATTTGTTTTCTTTTTATTTATTATATAATTAACAAAAAAAAAAAACTTTGCTACATGTACTGCGTTTGGCTAACTGAGACTTGTCATAGCACTTACATATTATTGCACTTTTGTTGATTATGATTGCTTCCATTGTCCTCATTTGTGAGTCGCTTTGGATAAAAAGCGTCTTCTAAATGACTAAATGTAAATGTAATGTAACTGTCTGAACTGAACTGGTTTTGTGAGAGAACGCAAATATCTTTGCGAGAGAATGCAAAAGTTTTGTGGGGGAACACAAATATCTTTGCGAGAGAATGCAAAGTTTTGTGAGCGAACGCAAAGTTTTGCGAGCGAACGCAAAGTTTCTCAGGGGAATGCAAAAGTTTTGCGAGAGAACGCAAAAGATTTAAAAAAAATAATAATAATAATTCCTCTCACCCCATATTTTTCCCACCACCATGTCCCTTTAGGGGCTCTTTAAAAATGCAATTGCAAACCAGAAATAAATTGTGATCCACTGTGGTTAAACCAAGTAAAATGCTGGTTTTGCAATACCAATACATACTCAAAATGTAGATTCAAAATTTGGAAAATTAAAAATGATCAAGCAACCAACATTACAATTTTTGGACCCATTGTATTGTGTGAAATGTACTCACTTCAGTATCTTCAGTTTACACTCAGGTTTCTTTAGTCCCTCACAGATCTCTTTGACTCCTGAGTCCAGCAGAAGACTTTTGCTCAGGTCCATCTCTTTCAGGGTGTTGTTTTTGGAGAGGACAGTAGCTAGAACTAAGCAGCTTTTCTTTTTCAATTTAATATTATTCAGCCTGAACAGAAAAACAGCATTATTTATTAAAAATGTCAGACCATGGTCTTTAAATATACTTACACATGTGCACCACAATGGCTAAAATTGCTATTTTCTCTAGCACCTTAGATACAGTTGCAGATACAGTATTGCAGAATTTTGTTTCCAATATTGTCCCCAATAACATTTGCAGTAATTAATTACAGTTTCTGCTTCCATATTGCAACAATACTTATTGATGAAATCGAATTTCTAATTGCTCTTATGACAACAACATTACATTTTTAATCATTAACTATCAATATTGCTCTGTAATTTTAATTTCATTAGTAGTTAATTAGGGATGGGTTTCCCTACTTCAACGATACATTTGATTAATTTAATTTTAATCGCTCTTATCAATTTTAATGATGACATCATTAAAATTTTAATCATGAACTACCATTTCTAATTTGAAATTCTAATTTAATTTGCCATCAAGTTTTGTTCCTATCTGTTAGGCTGTTTTTTCTTTTCTTTCCTTCAGTTAATTCATTAACTCAGCTAAACTTTCATAGGTTTCCCCTTTGGCTTAAGTCTGTTAGATGATAGTGCGCCCCCTAGTGCTTGGTCGGTGAAGTGACAGTTGTCTCGGTGAGTCACAGTGAGCAGAGCCACCTGTTCTGACGTAACCTGGTGCGGGCTGGTGGTGAAACCGAATATTTCCATCCTAGTATTGCAAGTGAAGGCACGCAGTGAGGCATTAGCAATCGGGCATCGGAGGAGTCAACAAAGGCTAACTGGGCGAAGGTTTGGATACACCACCCTGTCGGCTATTGACGAGGTACATCAGACTACGGGTCTGCACTGACGGGTCAGCTTGCAGGGCTTAGCCCCATTCTCTTTTCAGGCCAGTTAGTCGTTGACGTGCCTCACCCGAGTGTTGCCCGGTTGTGCTAAAAGCCGTAGCTGTTTGAGAGGCTCACTGCAGTATGTGAGGACAGAGTGTCCGGTGACCTTACAGGAGCTCACTTGGTGCGCTCAGGCAGTGGGCCCTGCCACTGGACTCCACTGAACCAACTTAACTCACCACCAAGCCTAGTCTATAAGAGCACTGGCCCATCCAGCTAGTAAAACCCCAAAAATAAAATTAGGGTTTTCCTCAATACATAGGTTAGTTAGTTTTATCCTCTTAACACAGTAAAACCAACCCCCTAGGTTTATCGACTCAACAGCGTCACCACCCTGTAATTTTTCCTAACATTGGGAGCAAAACTTCTCTCTCCTTCTTCTCTCTCTCGCAGCTGTCTTGTTCTGATTTGACTACTGCTGCTGTTTTTGGGATGTACCTGTGAGAATCATAAAAGCAGAGAAATTTAGAAACATTTAACAAATATTTGTGAAACTTGAACACTTCGTTTCAAAATTGTTTGACTCTCACCCTACCTTCCCTTCTCACCCTGTGATCCTACCCAGCTAAGGCTAAAGCAGGTCAACAAGAGGACTGATAGGCGTCCGCCAAATATTGAACACATGTCTAGAAACGCTCTAATCGGTGTATGGTTGTCAATCCTACCAGCTGAGAAACCAATACTGTCATTGTTATTGTCTTTATTTCGCCCCTGAGGAATTTTAATAACAATCACAGTCCTGGTATTTAGAAATCCCATTTCCAAACCCCAGTCTAGAAGTATCCTTCTAAATCAAACTTAACAAAAAAAAAAGAGAAAGAAAATTTCATTGTACTCACTCTGCAACCAGAAAAGGGTATTTTGTTTTGTCTTTCTCTCTCATCTTACCATTAGCTCTTATCTTTCTTTGAAAAAAAAAAACCTTTCTCTTATAGGAAAAGTGGAAGCAGCCAATTATTATTCTGTTCCTTGCTCTGTTTGTTATTCTTCTTTTCTCCCTCTCTTCTCTAGCTGTGCTACCTGTGTCTGCTAACTAATTGTCCCCACAGAGACTACAAATTAGAAGCACGCCCACCAGAGGATCACAGTCACTGAGAACCACACTCACCTGCCCATTACACACTCAACGTCAAACCACACTTGACATTGCACACTTACACCTCTGTTTTTACTTGTTTGTTTTGTTTTGTTTTCTCCTCTTCAAGGTCTGTGTCAGTCTAGGTTCTAGATCTCCCTCACCGCGTCAAAACATGTCTCGCACAAAAGACTCTGTTGGCCACTGGGATGACCTCGAGACATGGCTAAGTGTTGCAACAGACAGCCTCCTACCTAAGGCTGCTGAAACACTGAAGCATCAGACACAGGACCAGCTGGATGGCAACATAACAAGCCTTATGAGACAAGACCAAAGTCAGAGCTACAGTCACAACGACGCGTCGAGCAGCTAGAACTGGAGGCTCAGGAATGACGGGAAGGGCCCGATCAGGTGGAACAAGGTGCCGAGGAGGAGATCACCAGGCTAAAATAGACCCTAGCAGCTACTACCCAAGAAATGGAACAAGGCAAGGCAGACTACGCTGATCTCTCCAACAAGCTATAGTATGCAGAACAGCTCCTGCAAAAGGCAAAGGCCGACTTCAGAGACAAGAACGGCAGAATTAAAACCCTTAAAACTCACCTGGATGAGTCAAGAAATGAGATCAGCCGCCAAACACGACAGCTGGACTACATCAAAGAGGAGTCCGACAGCGTCAGAGAGGAACTTAGACATGCCTACGAGCTGAGCCAACAAGGACACGACGGGCACCAGTCTCACCCCTGCCGAGCAGGACCGGGTCCCCTGTTCCTGGACTGACACGTGATCAAAAGGGGGAGGGGGCAGTGCTGAAACATTCACCAGCTCCCTCTGAAGAACTTTAGCTCACGACAAAGTTAAAAGAACCTGCTCCAGCCAGCCACAGATCATTGCTCAAAGACCTTGACAAGCTCACCAGGAAAATTGGCAAATTCACCCCAAGTGTGCCAGGTAGCCAGGATGTCCAAGCTTATCTGCAAGATATCGATTTTCACCTGGAAATGAGACCCAATGTCACTGGCAAAGACAGATTCTATTTGCTCTGAACAACATCCAGCACTGAAGTGCGCAGCTTCCTGGACCGGCAGCCTGCTCACACAAAAACTGATTACCACCTGCTCCGAGAAGCCCTCATTAAAGAATTTGCTGCCCTGGAGATGAAACAAGGTCGTCATGAATCTCCTCAAGCCAACTACAGCCGACTCAGACGAGCATACTTCGGAACTCGCAACGAACCTGACATGGAAGATGATCTGAACTTCAAAACTCTCTTCCTGAGAAACCTCCATCCTGGGGTAAGCCACCATCTTGGCGTCCTTGCATGTCCGCGAGCAATGAGTGCTAAGCAGTTGCGAGACTTGGCGCATAAAGCCTACGGCAAAAAAAAGATGGCCTCAGAAAAGGGCGCCAAATCCACAGCGGTTCTTGACTTCAACACTCAAAGTCAGGGACTGGCTCTAGAGGACGCCCAACATCAAGACCATGCCAAACCGCCACCCAAAGAGTGGAATGCACCCTCGTCCAACAGAGAACAGGACTCCCACGCTGGTACCCAACCTAAACAGAGGAACAACCGCTGGGAAGGACCGCGTGGACGACAACACTCACCCGGACGTCACTGGGAGAAGTCATGGAACCAATCCAGACCTCATGAGAATCAATGGGAGAGATCATGGAATCAACCAAGCTCATTTGGAAACTCAAGAGGGAAAAACTGATGGGAATCCAACGGAACCTCCAAGGGAAAACGACAAACACACCCTGGAGCAACCAGCCCAAGGAATCGACGGAAAAACTCACAAAGATTTCAAGCTGACCGAGCTCAAAATGAACCCACACAAGAACAAAAGCCATCACCGTGTTTCGACTCACAAGAACTGATGAAGGTAATGATGAAAGAGTTATTCCAACGCAAGGAGGAGGATCGGAAGTGGAAAAAGAAAGACAAACCAGATTCAGCCTGACTAGCAGCTGGACGAGAAGGCAGCGACCACTTGACCCAACAAACCACAGAGAACAGCACTTCCTCACCTCACTCTCAGAGAACCGTAACCTCCATAACTTCAGACGGACAAGAAATCCTACCTGAACAACCCGTAAAACAGTCAGAAACTGACCCAACACCTGATGTGTCAGATCACAGCAGCGTCCAACAAACACCTGCTGACGAAACCACTCAAGTTCCCGAAAGTGCTGTCTTGTTCGTCTGCTACTTCTCCGAAGAACACTAGATCAGTCCTGACATCCTACCTGTCTCATCCCAAACTCCAGTCCCTCAACTACTGGGCGACCTCATTGAGAAAGGTATAGCACGAAAGTTTTACCTCTCCATCATCATCGAACGCCACATCAAAGTCGAAGCCCTTTTGGACACGGGAGCCGACATCACTCTAATGTCAACTGAACTCCTTGAAGAAGTCCAAGAGAGAACAAACGGACCCCTCAAATTCCAAAGGTGCGAGCTGAACCTTCAAGCATATTCCCACACGGCCTACAACTAAAATATATGGCCCCAATTCACCTAACTGTGGGACAGATGGACCTTGTTCACCCAATATAAGTCTCACCACTCAACACGTATCCACTCCTCATTGGAAAATACCTGCTTAATCGCTTTGAACCCTTCCTTTCCTCTGCTCACTGCAGGCTGCTCGCCTGACTCAGACTCAGGCCCCCCTCGAATCATGACTGCCATAAATGTCCACGACACATCAGTGTCTGAAGCAGCACTAGCCCTGTGGGCAGAGAACTCCGCTATCAGACTGAAGCTTTTCAGAGCATTGAAGCAAAGACAGCAGAGCCTCCCACACGTCTCAAGACACAACCGCTTCCCTCTCAGTCCCTGGTCGATAACCATGGCTACCTCCAAGATCATCTGCGCTGTGGACATACGATGGAACAACAGACACCTGAGTCACTACTTCCTCGTTGTCCCCAACCTACCTCATGACATCTACATTGGAGCAGACATCATGGTCCGGCTCAATGCCTGTGTGGACATCGTGAACGACGTCATATGGGCTCCCCTGTTGCACCAACTGACCACTGCAGTCAACCTCAAGAACCTTCGATCTGGTCAAACAATGCCAGACGCATGTGCCATGATCAGTGAGCAAGAAGCTACAATACCTGCCTACAGCAAGAGTGTCAGCGTCCGCCTCAACATGCGACCTGGCCAAACTCTCAACAGTAAGCTAGGCTTCTTCCAACCTTCCAGGACCTGCCTAAGACTAGGACTGACCTTAGAAGCCACACCTCTCATTGAAATGTCATCTCGTGTTGTGTATGTGTTGTTCAACAACTGTATGGCCAAAGACATCAACATTCCCAAAGCCAGTCACCTGGGATGGCTCATCAACCAGGCGTTCCTAGACTTTGAGCTAATGGTACCTGTCATAGGCCCCATACCATACCATAACTAATGTCAGACGAATACGATGACACCGTAACATTCACAAGACCCCATGAAATCATTGCCATCACTTCTATTCTGCCAGTGTCCAGAGAAAGTGTCCGCGACAGAATCACCTGCACAGGTGACCCTCAAGGCCCAGAGCCCCTCAAATGACTCAACAATTGAGGAACCCTACGCCGGGTTCAATGCATTCGCAAAGGACTCCCTGGATTGTGGCCTGACCAACATCCACACGGTGCGCATCCCCACAAGCCCAAATGCGCCACCCACATTTGTAGGACAGTACAAGATTCCAATAGCGTCAAATGAAATCAGTGCAAGAAATCATAGACTCCATGCTGGAAAAAGGGGTCATCCGCCCCTGTAACAGCACGTACTCTGCCCCGATATGGCTAGTTATAAAGCCCAACGGCAAATGGCGACCCACCATTGACTATCGCAAATTAAACCAGCAAGTACCCTTATCGCGATGGCCTATAACTTAGTTGGACCAGGAGATCCCCAAAATCAAAGGCTCAACGATCCTTTCCACGCTGGACGTCACCTCAGGATTTTGGACAATCCCTGTCCACCCTGATGACCAACACAAGCTGGCATTCACCTTTGGCAATCGACAATACACCTTCACATAGTGCCCCTTTGGCTATGCCAACTCACCAGCAGAATTCAACATCTTCCTGAACAAAGCATGCCCTGATGCCAGAACGAGAGGCAACCTTGTTTACGTGGATGATGTTCTTCTGAAAAGCTCAAATGTGGCAGACCACCTCAAAGAATTCGATCATGTCCTGAACCAGATGGCAATGGCAGGAGCGAAAATCGCCTTCCACAAAGGACAATGGTGTAAAACCAGCGTGGTAACCAACGCACGCATAGCTACCTGGTTAATGACGCTCCAAGGATGGAATGTCGAGGCGAAATATGCCCAAAACCACAAATCATCTCTAGGAAACGGGCTAGCAGCCTGCCAGAACTGTTCAACGGACATGCTGCACACAGCAGCAGAACCCAAAGAACCTTCACAGCCACAACTGACAAACCACAGGTACTTCGAGGAGAATGTGTGTGAAGGGATGCCCACAGCATATGTCGATGGCTGCTCCTACAATCAACAGGGGAACTTGAAAGCTTGTTCCGACTCGAACTACACCCGTCTAAGCTTCACATGCCATCTAGCTGGATGGAAACAGAATGGATTCAAGACAGCTAACAAAAAGCCTGTCAAACATCAGGAACTCTTCCAAGCATGCGATGCCATTGTCACTAAACATGACATGATCGTTTATTGGAAAAAGGTCAGAGGTTACTCACGTCAACCAGGACAAGACAAAGATCTCAATGACCTCACTGATGCCCTGATGTAAAACAAGGTCTCTTTACTAGCTGGAAAACTGGTGCTGAATTGATCTTAAGCAACTAAAGATAAGCCAAGTCTCTGCTTTTGTGATTTTCTTGGTGCGATCTAAGAACAAATAACTTACTAGACTTTTGGGACTTCCTCAGGACTCCGTTAATCCTCATCCTTCGAACTGTATGTGTGTGTGTGTGTGTGCGTGTTTTCATTAGTTTAGTACCATGTTATCTATAGAGTAGCTCAAATAAATTCTTGTGTCATTATAAGAATTATTGTCTTGTGTCGTGTATTTAAAGTTAAACTTTGCCCAGATTTTGCTACCTAGCTTGTAGCTTATAAATTATCACTAGCATGTATTAACCTGTGGCCAGGGATAATACAAATATCCAAATTGTTAAGATATACTGATGTTAACGTCTCGCTGGACGAACAGTTGATAAAGTGTAAACTATCAAATTTGGAATCAGTTCAATCAGGTTGATTTTGAATCTTCAGATTCGATTACCCTCTGAAAAGAGTTAAATTCCTTACAGATTACAAAAATAAGTTTATATGTATGGACAGTCATCAGGACTGCTCAGATATTATCTGTCTGACTGTTACCATTATGTTTGTCACTGAGGAACAGTCAGATCTAACACAAGTATGGAGTGCCACAAAGATCTGTCTTAGGTTCTTTTCTGCTTCCATTATACATGCTGTCCTTTGGAAATATTACAACACAGGATTACATTTCCTGGGTGTTGTCTTTATCTGTAGAGGAGTTTTCTAACTAGTATATTACATATGTTACCATAACTGTTTATGTTAACAAAACATTTGTGACCTGTGCTGGCAAAATGAGTCACAATGAGCAAATTTTCAAAAAAGATTTTCAATTAAAAGACCTTCAAAATGATGTACGAGCTGTTAGAATCAGACAAAAAATGACTGAGCTACACCTGTTTAAAGTCGGTAAGAGTCAGCATTATCGTCCATTTCCGTATCGCAAGAGTCCATTTTGAGAAAAATCGACTTAAAGTTTTATGACGGTTCCAAAGCAAAATAACCTAGGAATGTTGCATCTTTTCCTCCAATTCTTTTCTTAATGATCATTACTATATTAATAATCACAATATTGCTGTTTTTTAATTTTATCTTTGTTGTTATAAATAAGAACAGATGCAAAAATAGAACAAATATAAGAAAGAAACAAGTGTATACTGCATTTTTTTTGTATTTTACATCTAAACAAAAGCATTAACAAAAACAAATGATCAAATGTAAAAATCACTTTAGTGTGTTTATTACAAATAAATTATTAAATGATTATTAAAAATACAAAAGCAGTACAATCAAGTGCGGCGAGTGATTCCGTCTTTTCTTTTATTGTTTGATTAATATTAATGCGACATACGGCCTATTTTATGACTTACTGTAATGCATGAATCTAATATAATGTTACACATCCAGTGTTTTTCCCCAGAAGTTCACTTAAGACATGACATAAATTATGTTTGTCTGAATACTTAAATACTGTAATTCTGTGTATGTGTATATATCGGGATTGCGTGCTGTCGGTGTTGCCTTTATGCAGGAGCTTTGGATGACAGTCTGTGCAAGAACCAAGCGGAGAAAAGGTTCTCCTCTCAGAAAACATACAAATAAAGATCATTTTAGATGTTTAATTACTATTTGGAGCATTGGGATCACTAGAGGAGGGCTTAATGAACAAATTTTTGTGAAAACCTCAAATTCGACCAAAATCGAGATTTTTTTTAGTTAAACTCATTTAGCCAGCACGGGTCACATTTTGCTGAGCTACAGTAAATGTGACCACACCTTAAGAGAGAAGTTATAAAGTATAAAATCACGTTCACTCACTTTATTTTCTTCACTTTGCAATGAGAGTCCACCAAAAGAGCAGATATTTTCTCCCATTCCAGGTCTCCTAGTTTAAGTCTGCTCAGATCCATTTCTTGCATCAGTAATGGATTTTCACCTAGAGCTTCAGTGAGATATTTGCATGCCTCCTCTGCAGCAGAATTTCTCAAAAAGCTACAGAAAGAAGAGAGTTTTAGATTAGATCCTGTATTATTACAGTTGCATACCTTTTACATCTCCCATCCTCTCTATGGATGCAGTGTGGTACTAAAGTGTAGTAAAGTGCAGTGTTGTGTAGTCTGGTTAAAAACTGTTTCACTGAGAAAAGTTGGGTAACACTTTATTTTAAGGTGTCCTTTTTACACGTTACATGTACTTATTATAATAGCAATAAATTATGCATAATTACATGCAAGTAACCCTAACCATATAGTAAGTACATGTAGCTAATTAATATTACTCAGTACTTAAATGTATAATTACATTGTAACAAGGGCACCATAAAATAAAGTGTAACCAAAAGATTTTTGTACAAATCAGGGAATAAGTATGCATAATTTGTTGCTTATGTTTTACTATATTTTTTGTCGTACAAAAATAATAAAAAAGTTGTGATGGATTTGAAATTGTTTGAATTGCAATTCAGTAAACTCTTTCTGTCTTTCCAATGCTGCACCCGCTCATTTGTCTCAATATCATAGTTTAACACTCCTGATTTCATGTCTGTAGCTTATTTTGAAATATTTGAAGGCTTTTATTACCTGATGTTTTTTAATTTAAACCATCCACTCTGCAGGAAATCCATGATCACCTTCACTCCAGATTGTCCAGGATCATTTCCTCTGAGATCCAGCTCTATCAGGTGTGAGTTTGATGCCAGAGCTGAAGTCAAAGTTTTATAACTTTCTTCAGTGATACTGCAGTCTGAAAGTCTGTATATTATAAAAGCAAAAATCTCATATAATATTTGCAAAAATCTCTGTCAATAGAAAAGCTACAAATGCATTAAGATGTTTCAAATGAACATCTAAATATTTTACGAAATAAAGACAGTTGATGCAAGTGGAAAATTTTTTAATTGAATTGAAAATGTTATTTCAGCCGTAATAGCCTTCAGTTAATCTAATTAAATTATTCATTTTCTAATCATTTACTAATGTACATTCACATACATAAATGTACATAAATTAAAGTACACACTTCAGTTTCTCTAATCTGCACTGTGGATTTTGCAACAGACAACATATATTATTGACTCCAGTTTCTCCAAGTTTATTCCCACTCAGATCCAGCTCTTTCAAGTTAGAAGGGTTTGAATTAAATGCTGAAGTCAGAGCAGCACAACCTTCTTCTGTAAAACTGTTATTATTCAGCCTGCAGAGAAAACAGGAAAAAAACACAGGAATTATAAACATCAGTGACATGCTTAATTGCATCTGCTCATATTATTTTTATTTTTAAGTTGCATCTGGTAAATGAATACTGTAGAACAAGTGTTAATTCTAACCAGTTATTGAAAAAACAATAAAAAATTTACTGTTACATTAAGGATGTTTTAATGCAAAGTACAAATATGAAAAGCATGTAAAATACTTACTGAATTATGCTCAGTCTACAATGTTTATCTTTCAGTAGAGCAGCAAGCTGCTTCACATTCTTTAAGTATTTATGTTCACTTAGATTCAGTTCTCTCAGGAGTAATGGATTTTTACCCACAATTCCAGTCACATACTGACAGGCTTCATCTGCAGCAGGACCCAAAAACCTGCAGAAGGAAGTTGAAGCAAGATTCAAATGAGTTCTCACCTTTTATGGTATAATGTAAAAAATAGAAAGTACTTCTTAAAACCCCATGTTTTTATCTTGAAATAATTATTAACTCTGATGCAACAAACAGACTGTTTTAATGAAATAATATTTCTGTAAATTATTCAACTGCATGCCATTTATTTTTATTATTTCATCACATCTCACCTCAACAGTGTCTTTAGTTGACTGTTTGGATCCTGTAGTAGATCACTGAGCTGCTTCACTCCTGATTGTCCAGGATCATTTCCTCTGAGATCCAGCTCTATCAGGTGTGAAGGGTTTGATCTCAGAGCTGAAGCTAGAGCTATATAACCTTCTTCACTGATACTGCAGTCTGAAAGGCTAGAACAGGAATGAAAATGTAACATTCAGATGATTAACAATATTGTACCCAAACAATATTAATCCCTAAAAAGTAAACAAAAACTGATTACTCTAAATTAAGGTAAAAAAGGTCCAGAGATCTTAAAAATGTTAGGCATCAGCTCACCTGAGTTTCTCCAGTTTACAGTTCTCTTTCAGTCCATCAGAGAGCAGCTTCACTCCTGAATCTTCCAGATTATTATTGCTCAGGTCAAGATCCTTCAGACTGCTGGAGTCTGAACTGAGAACTGAAGCAAGAGCTGAACAGCTTTCCTCTGTTAGATCACATTTACTGAGCCTGAAATTTAAAATAATAAACATCAGTAACAAAGACACAGGATGGCACATCAACACGTCATTACTGCTATGTTGACTGAACATGATGGTGAAATGTACTCACTTCAGCATCTTCAGCTCACACACAGGATTCTTCAGTCCCTCACAGATCTCTTTGACTCCTGAGTCCAGCAGACGGCTGTTGTTCAGGTTCATCTCTTTCAGGATGGTTTTGGAGGAGAGAACAGTAGCTAGAACTGAACAGCTTTTCTCTGTCAGCTCACAATTATTCAGCCTAAACACAAAAACGGCATTATTTATTATTCTGATCATATTCAACTCTAATCAGATCAACAGGTCTTTATATCTGCTCACATATGTGGCGGACCTTTTTTATAATGAATAATCTGAATTTATAATGTACAAAATCATGTTCACTCACTTGATTTTCTGCACTTTGCTATGAGAGTCCATCAAAAGAGCAGAGAGCTTCTTCCCATCCAGGTCTCCTAATTTATCTTCACTCAGATCCAGTTCTTTCAGTAATAATGGACTTGTACCCAGAGCTTTAGTGAGATACTCACACGCTTCTTCTGCAGCAGGACTTTTCAAAAACCTACAGAAAGCAGATGATAATTTTAAATGAACAAATCTTGTTAATGTAATGCCTTTTGCTGCTCCCATTTTCTTTCTTAAAGGCAGTGTTGCAGCATAATGGCAGAATGTTTATCCTCTGCTGCATGCACTTTAGTAAATATTTGAAGATTTTAATTACCTAACAATCTGTAATTTATAGTGTCTATCCAGCAGTAAATCATTGAGCTGCTTCACTCCTGATTGTCCAGGATCATTTCCTGTGAGATCCAGCTCTATCAGGTGTGAAGGGTTTGATCTCAGAGCTGATGCCAGAGCTTTATATCCTTCTTCAGTGATACTGCAGTCTGAGAGTCTATGATACAAAAAAGTATTTTATTCTTGGTTGGGACAGAGACTTCCAAACTACTTGGAAGAACATTAACTATACATTCAGATACAGTATTTAGAACAAAACTGTACAAGTGACACAAGTAGTCAGTCCAAATAGAGAAATTGAAGAAGAATTGAAAAAAAAAAGTGAAAATCGTAAAACTGAATTGTAAGCCTCCATAGCAGTTTTTTCCAGATAATCTAATTAAATACACATGCATATTAATATGCAGACATATACATAAAAATACATACTTCAGTTTCTCCAATCTGCATTGTGTATTTTTCAACAAAGGAGAGATCTTTTTAATTCCTGAGTTTCCTAGTTTATTTCCACTCAGATCCAGCTCTATCAGGTTTGAAGGATTTGAATTAAACGCTGAAGTCAGAGCTGCACAATCTTCTGCTGTAATACTGTTATTATTCAGCCTACAGAGAGAAAAAAAAGACAGGGAACATTCAGCCTGAACCCACAACAACAATAACAAACAGATAAATCAATATCACGCTTCACCTAGTCTTAGCCCTCAAATACTTAAAGAATTAAACTATTAAAACATACTCACATCAGTGTGTTGAGTTTACAGTGTTTATCCTGCAGTAGAGCAGAGATCTGATTCACTCGTGTGTCTCCTAGTTCATGTAAACTCAGATTCAGCTCTCTCAGGAGTAACGGGTTTTTACCCACAATTCCAGTCACAAACTGACAGGCTTCATCTGCAGCAGGACTCAAAAACCTGCAGAAGAGAAGATGAAGCAAGTTTAATCAATTCACTACTAAACTTGGTGTAATAAAAAATAGCATCTGATCTGTGTTACTTATAATTTCTCTAAATAATGATATAAATAAGCATGCATCTTATCTGACCTCAGTTTTAGTTTACAATCTGGTTCTTTTAGAAGATCAAGGAGCTGCTTCACTCCTGATTGTCCAGGATCATTTCCTATGAGATCCAGCTCTATCAGGTGTGAAGGGTTTGATCTCAGAGCTGAAGCCAGAGCTAGATAACCTTCTTCAGTGATACTGCAGTCTGAAAGTCTAGAGGAAGACAAAAACAAGCAAATATATGAACTACTCGTTGAGTAATATCAGTTTAATTATCTGGATTATACCATTATGATCTATAATGCTCAGCATTCTCAAAAACAAATGTCAATATTTGTACATGTTTCTACACAAATAATTTAGATAAGCACATTTTTTACTACTGTAAGTGACACTGATAGATATCTATTCTGTCACAGAAAATCTAACCAACAATGAAATTATCACATTTACCCACAGCTGGAGACTGGTGGGTGTTAATTTCAGACGCTTTTAGCTGGTCTGGGGCTTCAATTTTACATTGAATCATGCTTAAATTAACTAAATTCAAACCTGAGTATCTTCAGTGTGCATTGTGAATTTCCCAGTAGTTTGGAGATTTCTGTTACTCCAGAGTCTCCTAGTGGAGTCTCACTCAGATCCAGCTCTTTCAGATTTGAGGGATTTGAATTAAACGCTGTAGCCAAAGTAGCACAACCTTCTTTTGTAATACAGATACAATTAGACCTGTAGAAGAGAGAACACAGTAAAAAAATAAATAAAATCTAAGCTATGCATACAACTTTTATTCACTGAGATTTTGAGATTTTAGATTTTCATAAATCCTTTCATAAATCCGTTTTGCAGTACTGTGCATTTGTTCTTCATATTGAGATTTACTTACTTAAGCTTTTCCAGTTTACACCGTTTGTTCTCAAACAGAGTCGAGAAGATCTTCATTCCCGTGTCTCTGAGTTTAGTTCCAGTTAAATCCAGCTTTTTCAAATTTGAAGGGTTTGAATTTAAAGCTTTAGCCAGAACACAACAATCTTCGTCTGTGATATAGCTATTATTCAGACTGCATAAAGAGAAAACTAATTTCAGTTTTAGACCCTACTTTTACTAATACATGTATTATACATGGCAATTGATGGTGGTAATATTATAAAAGCACCATATGGTAATTCAGTCATCAAATAAATAAAAAAACACTCAGCAGCAGGTTCAATACTAACTAAAATGTGTCAGCATAGTGGTAAAACTTACACCAGTATGTTCAGTTTACAGTGTTTATCCTGCAGTAGAGGAGCGAGCCGCTTCAAGTCTAGTTTATGTTCACTCAGATTCAGTTCTCTCAGAAGTAATGGGTTTTCATCCACAATTCCAGCCACATACTGACATGCTTCATATGCAGCAGGACCCAAAAACCTGCAGATGAGAAGGTGAAGCAAATTAAATTTGATTGAAAAAAACTTGGTGTAACAAGCAGAATGTGTTCTAAATAATATTTCTGTAATTTATTCATTTGCATTTCATATATTTTTATTATTTCATCATGTCTCACCTCAACAGTGTCTTTAGTTGGCAGTTCGGATCATGTCGTAAATCAATGAGCTGCTTCACTCCTGATTGTCCAGGATCATTTCCTGTGAGATCCAGCTCTATCAGGTGTGAAGGGTTTGATCTCAGAGCTGAAGCCAGAGCTTTATAACCTTCTTCAGTGATACTGCAGTCTGAAAGTCTAAATCAGGAATGAAAATAGTCCATTATGCTAATTAATCCATTATTCTAGAAATGTACTGAACAATAAATGCTAATTCTTCTTAGTTCCTTGTACAAACAAATTGAAAAATTATTTTCAAGCCAAAGATCTTTAATTCTTTCCTCGCCATTGTTGGAATTTTCCATCATTTATGAGACAACTCTTCCCTGCTATTGACAGAATGTTTTGACTTTCTATGTTTTCACTGTTATACGGTAGGATGCACTATTAAACATCTTCTCAAAGAGTATTGAACATCTGTATCAAAACATGACGAAGAAGCAGAAACAAGCGATAGAATATGTAAGCAGACGCAAATGTAAAATAACGTGATCATTAAACATTGTTCATTAAAGTCGTACTATTTGACAAAAACATGATTTTGTTCAAACTGTTTGCTTTTTGATTTGAAGTGATAAAAACAGAATGCATCATGCAGCATTATTTGGTTAAAAAGCTGAACCTCTGTTGTGTGATAGTCACACAACAAAATATTCTAATGGCCATGAAAATTTTGTGAAAATAATAATTTTATTAAATGTTGGCGATGACTGGCAACTTTTTTAAAAAGTGCTGGCAGGGAAAGAGTAAATATGAAGAAAAAAACATCCGCTCACCTGAGTTTCTCCAGTTTACGGTTCTCTTTCAGTCCATCAGAGAGCAGCTTCACTCCTGAATCCTGTAGATTATTATTACTCAGGTCAAGATCCTTCAGACTGCTGGAGTCTGAATGGAGAACTGAAGCAAGAGCTGAACAGCTTTTCACTGTTAGATCACACTTACTGAGCCTGAAAATAAACAGCTTGTCAGTGTATTCACATTCTAAAATTTGCTGTAGTGGTAGTGCAGCTGTAATGTTTAATGAGTAGTGACAAGTGCTAGGGCAAAATGCTAATGCTATAATTTACAGTAACTATATTGGTGCCACTAATTTCCCAATCCACTTGTCTTTAATGCTCTCATGTCACATGTGTCTTGTCTCTCACATGTCTTATGATCGGCTAACATATAGCTAGTTGGGTCAGGTAATGTTTTCTGGTTCTACTTCCTTGTTTCT
This sequence comes from Sinocyclocheilus grahami, assembly GCF_001515645.1. Taxonomy (NCBI): domain Eukaryota; kingdom Metazoa; phylum Chordata; class Actinopteri; order Cypriniformes; family Cyprinidae; genus Sinocyclocheilus; species Sinocyclocheilus grahami. The sequence continues at coordinate 415,501 of NW_015506079.1, forward strand.
TTTAATATGAGCCTTGCCACAAAACGTGTTTTTTGCACAATAAAGAAAAGGCAAAGAGCAGGTAAATTTTCATGGGGTGATCAACACCACCATGATTACATTATAATTTATCATTAAACATCCTTATCGGTCAAACAAAATATGTAAATTAAAGGGGACCTATTATGCAAAAATAACTTTTATAAGGTGTTTGAACACAGTTGTGTGACCGCAGTGTAGTGTTAATTTTGACAGCAAATTTTGATTTAGTTTTAGTCATAGTCTTTTGACGAAAATGCCATTGATTACAACCCGCACTGAAGCAGTCGGAAGCCATGCTGCGCAAGCCTGTAGAGCGAGCAACAGTGAGTTTTCTGAGAAGGGTATAACTGCAGCCTGGAGATCTCCAAATGGGAGAGGGAAATCCAAAACGAGGTGGGAGCTCCAAAATAGGGCGTGGCTTCCTCCCATTGACAGATGACACGCATGCACAATTTTTTATCCTAATCCACTTCAGCGTAAACTCCACCCCACAGCTGATTCTAAAGATTTTATTGGTTGCGCTATTCACAGTGTTGATTTACACGATTTCACAAAAAAATGCTAATCCCTAAACCTACCCCACACCTGACCCTAACCTTAACCAGTGAAATTGACTGCACGGCGGGATTGGCGCTGAATAGCGTGGTAAAAAAATGTTGCAGTTCAGGAGATAAACAGTTAATAAGATTATGCGATATGAGATTGCCGAGCCGGGCTGTTCCATAACTCCCCAACCAGACCTCACCAGACAATGGGACATTTTTAGTTGCACCCAGCGTCACTACCCCCTCCTACCCTATGAATCTCGTGCCTGGGACGCCCCCATTGCTTAAAACAATGCAACATTTCCCCTGCACCGCACTGGGCAGCTTGCGGCAGAGCTCGTGGATGATTCCCGTTTAAATCATTAAGCAGAGGTTCAAACTCCGGTCCAAACAACACTGGTCACGAGCTTTGAGCTCTGCTCTCATGGAGAATATTTATTTATATAGCATATTTTATTTCAGGACAACTAGAAACAATGTTTCATTTGTAAAGTTTTATTGTGAAATGCAAGTCAATAACAATTGGCTGAAACCAGAGTGAATGGTGAAAGTCTTTGCACAAAGAGACCCTGCCCCATTTTGGAGGTTCTGCCCACTTTTGGAGTTCACGCCCCATTTTGGAGATCTCCGGTCTGCAGTTATACCTACTTGCGTTTTCCCACGGTTAGATCAGGACGGTACAATGCAAATGTACTGTATGTAACTCCCACATAAGACATCAGACCTCCTGACTAAGTCTGACTGGATATCTTCCCAAATCGTCCTTCCCTAACATTTCCGTCTCGTTTTTATTCGCTGACGAAAATGAGAGTATATTTTCACTTTAGTTTTTTACATTAAAAACTGTTTTTTACTTAGTTATTGTCTCGTTTTGATGAAAATTATGACGAAAATAATTCATCAATGAAATTAACACTGGCGCAGTGTGTGAAAACAACCAGCCTATAATGGTAAAAATCCACCCACCCATTTTTTTATAATCCTAATAAATCATGAACAGCCTTAGAGATTTGTCTGTTGTCACAACTTACTTCAGTATCTCCAATTTACACGTCTCCAGTCCAATGCAGAGCTGCGTCACTCCTGAATCCAGTAGATTGTTATTGCTCATATTCAGCTCTATCAGATTGTTATCTGATCCGAGAGCTTTAGCCACATTTGAACAGCTCTCATCTGTTAAGTCACAATCATTTAGCCTAGAAGAAAAAAAAAAAACAGAACACAAAGAATTCTGAGTACTGAGTAAAAATATCATATCACCCAATTTAAATTAATGAGTAAGAACTATAGAGATATCTTTTTTCAGATGCAAAAACATGACTTATATTACTTACAGAGCTCTTTTGGAGATTTTCAAAACTTCCAATAGCCTAAAGAGACACTCGTCTGATTTCTTGAACTTCTGAAGGTCAAACTCCTCCATCTCTTCCTCTGATGTCAACAAAACGAAGGCCACAGCAGACCACTGGGCAGGAGAAAGATCACCAGATGAAAGACTTCCTTCTCTAAGTTGAGTCTGAATCTCGTTCACCAGAGTTTGGTCGTTCAGTTCATTCAGACAGTAGAACAGATTGATGGATCTCTCTGGAGACATCTTCTTATCTTCTAATTTCTGCTTGATGTACTGAACTATTTCCTTGTAGTTTTCGTCATTGCCATCTTGCTGTGTTAACAGACCTCGTAACAGTGGACGATTGGTCTGGAGTGACAGACCGAGAAGGAAGCGAAGGAAAAGGTCCAGGTGTCCAGTTTCACTCTCGAGTGCCTTGTCCACTGCAGTCTTGAGCAAATCAATCATGGTTTCATTTTTGTTTTCCTGTTCTGTAGACTCATGATGATCAAACACACTTTTCTTGTTGAGGTCTAGAAACAGATGTGCATAAAGGGCTGCAATAAACTCTTGAATGCTCAAGTGAACAAAGCAGAAAGTGGTACCAAGAATGATCCCTTTTTCCTCCTTAAACATCTGGGTACACATGCTTGAATACACTGATGCTTGGGAGGCATCAATACCACAGGATTCCAGATCTGTGTCATAAAAGAGCAGATTGTTTCTTTGCAGCTGATGAAATGCCAGTCTCCCCAGTGAAAGGATGGCATCTTTATCCCAGGAAACATCTGGTGTGTATTCTCCATCATATTTTCGTCTGCTCTGCAGGATCTGAAAGCGGAGAAAGTGTGTGTACATTTGTGTCAGAGTCTTGGGAATGTCTTCAGTATTTGATTCCTGCAGTATTTTGGAGGCGTCATCAGCCTGACTGTTTTTCAGAACATTATTTCTTTTCTCCTCTAAAATGCTCTGGAGAACAGTGGCTGAAATCCAGCAGAAGACCGGGATGTAGCACATGATAAAAAGACTCTTTGATTGTTTAACATAATCAATGATTTCGTCGGCCAGATCCGCATCTGTGAATCTTTTTCTGAAGTACTCCTCCTTTTGTGCATCATTGAATCCTTGTACTTCTGTCACGCGGTTAATACATTCGGGAGGAATTTTAATGGCAGCTGCTGGTCTGGTGGTGATCCAGATGAGAGCAGAAGGAAGGAGATTTCCCTTGATGAGGTTTGTGAGGAGAACATCCAGAGATACTTGTGATGATACATCACGGCAAGTCTCATTCCCCTCAAAGTTCAGAGGAAGACGGCATTCGTCCAAACCATCAAGGATGAACAGTAATTTAAATTTATCATTTCTTGCAAGGTTCAGTCCTTTTATCTCTGGGAAAAACTTACGTATAAGACTTGTCAAGCTTTGTGTTTCTTTCTCCTTTAAGTTCATTTCTCGAAATGCAAGAGGAAATATGAAAGTAACATCCTCATTTTCTTTACTGTCAGCCCAATCCACAATAAACTTTTGCACAGAGACTGATTTTCCGATGCCAGCAACTCCTTTTGTCAGCACAGTTCTAATCTCGTTTTCTTGGTCAGGTGCTTCAAATAAATTTTTGCATTCAACTGGAATCTCTTGTGATTCATGTCGCCTGTCAGCAGCCTGAACTTGTCCTGCTTCATTTTGGATATTGACTTGTTTACTAACACTCAGAGTCATATAGAGATCTGTGTAGATGTTCTTCAGAAGCTTGGAGCCCCCTTGCTTTGCAATTCCTTCAGATACAGATTGGTGCTTCTTCTTCAGGTTTGATTTTAGTGGTCGCTGATGAATGAGGACCAGCTCATCTAACACACAAACAAGAACAAAAATACAGAAAGATATGCATCAAGATATGCACCATTTTATATTTCATAAGTGACAATGACAAATTGTTATGCCTAAGAACCTCTTACCTTGTAGAGTATCTGCAGCCTCAACTTGTTCCATATCTCTCAGGAAGAAGAGTGTCATATCAAGAGCTGCTTCTTTGATATCACGCATTTTCTCTGTAAAGTCCTGCACAAAGTACTGTGTATTTTCTCTATTTAATATTTTCTTAAACTTTTCCAGCTCATTCTTCAGAAATACAATAATTTTTTTCTCAAGATCCTGAAAACAAATCAAGAAAAAATAAGTCCATGTGTGTTTTAGCAAGGCGGTCTATGTTGCAAGTTGGTGAATGAAGATACTTGCCAGGTTATGTGTCACTACTCTGCTTTATTAATTTATCCAGTGTAAAACCCGGACACTGCCACATAAATGTGGCTTTTTGTTAATGACTGTCCTACTACAGGTTTTAACACAGAGTAACAGCTCACTACCAGTTACAAAAGACACTGTAACAGTCTGTCACAGGCAATTCTAGTTGAATTTTTCATCAATTAATTTCTTAAATTATCCTTTGACTATGTTCTTGCTCGCCATCTAGTGGCGCAAGTTTTTTTTTTTGGTCCGATGCCAAACTTACTTGCCGACCCCTGGTATAGCAAGGTAAAGTGGTGATGAATACAAACACACAAACAGAGATACCAAGAACCTTGTATGGATCAAATCCAATAATAAACATGATTTTTGGTATCTCGGTTAATGTGCTTTTGTATTCACTGCCATTCATTTGTCACACAGCTGAAACATCTCTACTATTTTATTTTTGAGTTGAGATTTTAAAAAATGAGGGATTGTTAGAACATCAGTTAACAAGAGAAAAAAATCTATTTATATTAAGTTAAGTTTTAAAAAGTATTTAAATAAAAATTAAATACAATTTGTTCAATAACCTATTAGTATGTTAATTAATTAATTAATTAATTATAGCATTTATGAACTTTTACTTGCCTTGAAGATCCAGAGGAGATTTTCTCTGAAATTCTTGCGGTTGCTGTAATTCTTGTAGTTTGATTCTGATTTCTCAAACTGAACCCTGGTAGCAAAATAAAGGTGGATTAAAAAAAAAAAAAAAAACATACTATTGGCTCAGTTACCCAAGAGGGTCTGGCTGCAGCCTTGCAGTTGCACTCTCAGACTTGCACTCTCAGACATTTGCGCTTCTGCTAGCGACGTCACTTGCAGTCTTTATTTTGTTCTATTTTTTTATTATTTTTTGTTTGAATCTCTCAACATTTTACAACAGTAGTCAGGTGGTGAAGACAAGAAAAAAGAAACTAAATTACGAAGTCACTTGCAATCGCCACTTGCACTCTCCGATACCTGTGACGTCACCTGCAATCCACACAAATCATGCTTGTTGCCAATGGAGACAAGACATTGTGGTGGTGATTAAACGACTAAAACTAAATTAGTACTATAATGTACAGGGTCCTGCAAGAAAAAGACAAGACCCACAAATCCGTGACCAGAACAGCAGAATATAAACGCAATGCACAAAGTCTCTGGTTTCGCTGGTACCTGTGATCAGTGACAATAAAGGGCTCATTCATTAAGCGGTTTCCTCTTGTAGAAAAACATAAACACTGTGCACTATCCTCTTGGTTGTAATAACAGACTTTAATACAGTTGCCAGTGGTGGAGGTAATGAATTACAACTACTCACGTTACTGTAATTAAGTATTTTTTTCGGGTACTTGTACTTTGAGTATATTTTTAAAGCTGTACTTTTACTTGTACTGAAGTACAAATTAAGCAAAATAATCTACTTCTTTACTTTTAAATCATAGTTCGTTACGGAGTACGCACACAATTTGAATTCATATTCAAACCTTTGACGGCACTTCAGTAGCCAATTAAGTTTACTCAAAGTTTGGAGAAGCAAACTACATGGTAGTGTTATCATAAATATCTATATTTTGATACCGATACTGAAATATCTGACACGGTTCCATTACTCATTTTCCACAGTTTCTCTCTTTCCTCTCCAACAGTGAGTTTGACACGCATCCGCCTCCTGACAAATACAGAGTCTGAATGTCCGCGCGGGATTACAGGTATTCCGCATAATTTTAATCATTCTCACGCAAATGTGGCGAGCGCTTTATTGTAACATGAGAACAGTCATGTAATCGCAGAAGCGAGCTCTTAAATAGGTCTAACTTGAAATGAACTCCCTGTCCTTTCACTCCGATATTGCTTGTGCGCAGATTGTGTGCAATCGCGATCTCTCCGTGCTTTTAAAGTAGAAATTATTTCTCTTTGCTCTCTTTGCTCCTTCAGAATATATCCACGCCTGACCGATGAAAATCCTACTAGAAATGTTATTGACTGTAAGTGAAATGCACCAGAAATTCTTTCAACAATCAGAGATGGGACTTTAATTTCTTTACAATGTAAGTTTACGCTAGAAATGTTTTGGAATGGGATATTTGTCTGATTTGTACATGTAAATAGCCTAGTCTGCCTAACTGCATCACTACATTATACAGTCATTACCGGTCAAAGTCATCTGATGTTCTATTTATCTAAATAAATAGGCCTAACATATGGCTCTTAAATCACTGCTTATAAAAATTCAGCGTTGTCAAATTTTGAATACCTCAAACTGAATTGAGGTCATTTGTTTTATATTATTACTGACTGTGTACTTGTCTTTTTTTTTTTTTTTTTAAATTCAATTCAGTTTGAAATCAAACTTGAAATCAAGCTTCCTTGTGCTGTAAGCTTTTGCAACAAAGTTACCCTATTTTAAAGACACAAATACACAGAATGAGCAAATGTTTAAGATTGAGATTTTTGTAATGGTAATATATCAATATTTATATGTATGTAAATAAAAGCCTATATTAAAATCTGTTCATTATATAAAGCGAATGTGTCTTTTTAGAAGACTTGGATTAAACCAATTTCAAAGCTTGAAATAATGATTGCCTTGAAAAAATGGATGGATACATTTTTTTTTAAAATATTATAATATCTATATGGCAGTATACAGTATGTGGTAGTTTTGCAAATGGTATTGAAAATAATTAGTCATCATGAAATCAAAAATGACCCTACTTACTTTTTTAGTGCACATTACTAGTCTTGTGGTAAACAATTAAACCGTGCAAGTCAATACACTGGGAAAAAAAATTGTCTGCCGTCGCTTCCACTCTGGAATGGTGTTCTGGCTCTGATGACGTCAGTTTGACAGCTTCGGGACAATCCTCTTGTTAAGTATGACGTAAAGACTGCTGTTTCCGGGTCCATGCCTCTATTTATTTCACTTGAGAATACTATCTCAACAGACATTTATGAGCACTAGTTAATTAATATTACATATTTAAGCTAAGCATTTAAAAATTTGCTGTGCACACTACAGTCTCCAATACAATACATGAGTGTGTATATGCACAGTTTGTTGTTTTTTGGGGCATCTGGCAGAGTGTTAGGACCCAGAAGCGGTGAAGCATGATATCAGACGTAACAAGCAGATATTCTTAACCACTATCCAACCGTGAATCTGCTCTGAGCAAGAGGTGGAGTGGAGGTGCACCCAGGGTGCGAACTACGGGGGAGCTAGAGGGAACTCGGCTCCCCTTAATAAGACATGGGCTCCCCTGAAAACGTGATTTGTGAAATTTTGGGGGTCTGAAAAGTCTTTGTAAGTCATTGTAAGCCCTCTTTTGAAGCATGCGCAAGCGCACGAACCCCCCGTTATAAAAAAAAAATAAGTGGGCTCCCCCAAAGTCCACGGTATAGTTCAAACACTGGGTGCACCACAATAAAACCCCGCCCTTTATTGAATATATTCCATTTCACTTGGAAATACATCACAACATTGAAGTCAGTTGCATCTTCCGGTTCACGGGTACTTTGATATTGATATTTTTCAAGGTATTGAAGTTAGAAATTCCTGTATCATGACCACTAATTCACGTACTTTGTCAATAAGATATAAGTGGGTTTTGTTCAAAGTAGCTATTATCCACATAGATCTTTGATATGAATATTTTTTGGTAATTCATTAAATATCGCCGGGTAAAAAGTAACTAGTAACTAGTACTCTGAGTAGTTTTTGAGAGGAGTACTTTGTACTTTTACTTAAGTACTGTTTTGACACCAGTACTTTTACTTGTAATTGAGTATTATTTCAGCACTGTAACAGTACTTGTACTTAAGTACAAATTTTCAGTACTCTTTCCACCACTGACAGTTGCATATGAATTCCTCATGAACCTGATTACTCAAATGTATGATCTTATTTAAAGGTGCTGAATTTAATATATTTTCATTTTTATATGGATCACTGCACATGATCAATTTGCTTCAAAAAGCACATTACATGTCAAAACTATGTTACTTTTTTTGGCTTATTATTTTAAGGAAAAAAGCAATTTTGGCAAAGTAGATCCATTTATTATGTAATTTATTGTAATAAATTTGAAAAAATACACTGTGGTATATTGTGTTCCCACCTGTTGAGAAGAAAAGTTGCCAGTTCCACATCATCCTTCAATCCCTTCTGTGCTTTTAGAGCTTCCCACCGTGTAATTTCTGCACCAATATTTACTGTGGACTTGTGTCCTTTGTTACTAAACCACACACAAAAAGAAGAAAATCACAAAAAATAACAGGTTCACAGCCGTCAATATTATATGGTCAAACCACTGCCAAACCAGCTGCTTACTGCTACCTACACTTTATTAGCACAGAAAAGTGGTTGATGGGAAATACAGTTTTATTATTTAAAAAAAAAAAAAACAGAACACAAGAAATACCTTTTGAAAGGTGATGGTGTTTTCTCATTGACGTTTGGTCCATCTCCCTTTGAATGGTCAGTCTTCATAGATACAAAGCTGGATACATGCGAGTCAGATCTTTCACTAATGAGAAAAAAAAATAACACAGTAGGTACTTCAGTCATATTTAAAGAGGTCTTGTGTTGCAAACTAACTGTTCTGTATTTCCATGGTGAATGTATGAGCCCTAGTGGCTACCTGTGTAACTAAACGAATATGTTAATTAAAGATTAAACAGTTTGCAATACATTTATGTTCTGTGATTCATTTTTGTATTTAGTCGAGTTCTATTACATACACCACAGTGAGGAAATAACATCACTATAATGCAAAAGATATGAAATACCTTTTCTTATTTGTTTTGATGATATTGTGGTACAATGACAAATATTTCAGCAAATCTTACAGAATTAAATTGTGCATGTCAATATAATTCTCTACAGTATGTTATGCATGATGATAGATTTGGCTTAATTTAGTAATAAATAAACAATGGATCACTGTAAGATGGTTGGAGGCAAAGATGAAATACCTCTTGTTACATGGTGTTTTTTCACTGAAGTTTGGTCCATCACCTTTTGAATGGTCACTCTTCATAGACACAGAACTGGACACATGTGAACCTGATCTTACACTAATGACACAAAGAACAGAGAGAAACAACACTAATACATACACTATTCAGTCTAATGTTGCAAATGGTAATTAAACAAATGGAAGGACATATTCATGTTTGGTTGCAAGATCTATTTTCCATGGTGAATTTATATCTCTTTGTGGTTGCCTGTGTAACTGTATTACTGTAATAAAGCTCCAGATTGTGTTCAATAAAGAGTAAAGCAGACATTGTGTTCTGTGATTTATTCTTGTATTTAGTCAAGGTCCAGTACATATACCACAGTGAAGAGATTAGTTAACATCACTGTAATGTAAAACACAAGAAATACCTTTTTGAAGATGATGTTTTTTTCTCGCTAAAGTTCGGTCCGTCACCTTTTGAATGGTCACTCTTCACAGACACAGAGCTGGACACATGTGAACCTGATCTTACACTAATGACACAAAGAACAGAGAGAAAAAACACTAATACATACACTATTCAGTCTAATGTTGCAAATGGTAATTAAACAAATGGAAGGACATATTCATGTTTGGATGCAAGATATATTTTCCATGGTGAATTAATGTCTCTTTGTGGTTGCCTGTGTAACTGTATTACTGTAATAAAGCTCCAGATTGAGTTCAATAAAGAGTAAAGCAGACATTGTGTTCTCTGATTTATTCTTGTAGTCAAGGTCCAGTACATACACCACAGTGAAGAGATTAGTTAACATCACTGTAATGTAAAACACAAGAAATACCTTTTTGATGATGATGTTTTTTTCTCGCTAAAGTTCGGTCCGTCACCTTTTGAATGGTCACTCTTCACAGACACAGAGCTGGACACATGTGAACCTGATCTTACACTAAAGACACAAAGAACAGAGAGAAAAAAAACACTATTACATGAGATTATTCAGTCTAATGTTGCAAATGGTAATGGTAAAATGGTTCATCTTCGGGAACTCAAATTAAGATTTTTTTTATGAATTCTGAGAGCTCTCTGACCCTCCATAGACAGCAATGTAACTACCATGATCAAGGTCCAGAAACGTAGCAAGGAGATCGGTAAAATAATCCTTGTGACATCAGGGGTTCAACCATCATTTTATGAAGCTACGAGAATACTTTTTGTATGCAAAAAGAAAAAAAACGACTTTATTCAGCAATTCTTCTCCACGTCACCCTATAGCGCCATTTTGGAGAGTATCCACTGAATGTAAACGTGTATGCTGTTCTGTGTCAGCTGCGTCACACGGATACGTTGTTTTCGTTCAAATCAAAGCACAAACAACGTAGAAAACGCATACACTGTTTAGGTTCAGTGGATACTCTCCAAAATGGCGCAACGGAGGAGATGAATTGTTGAAAAAAAAAAATTTTTTCTTTTGCACACAAAAAGTTTTCTGGTAGCTTCATAAAATTATGGTTAAACCCCTGATGTCACATGGATTATTTTACCGATCTCCTTGCTATGTTTCTGGACATTGATCGTGTACAGGGGCGGACTTAGCCATTAGGCAAAGGTAGGCGACCGCCTTGGGCCCCCAAAAGCCAAGGGCCCCCTAAAATGCTTTTCATATAGGATATGCGCATTAAGCGCTGACACGCGAACGGTTGCTGTTTACGGTGTTTATTACCACGACAACCGTCCGAGTCAGTGGCGCCTGCAGGTGTATGGCTGTACGCACTGTGAGTACCATGAGCGCTCAGACTGATCTGAGATTTGCCCCGCAAACATTTCGCCTAAACCCATGCCGTTAAATATGAATTTATCAGTCTTTTGCATGCCAAAGTCAATTTCTTCATAGAAATATTACGCCAAATAGAAGCAGAAAATCGTGCTATACGCACTTTCATGAGATCGGGTTAGCCTACAACAGTTCATTTGTTGGCTATTTCTCAAATGGGAATACAACGAATTCATGACAAAGTTTACATTCAAGCTACCCATAAAATTTATAGTGAAAAGTACTTTAAAAGCGTCTGAAATGCAATAAAGTCATTTTAAAGCTGTTTTTTAAAGCATTTGCTGCATGGATAAAAAATATAAATGATTAACATATCATACAAAATTGCGTTGCAGTAAATCCTTTAAATTTTAAGGTATTCAGAACAGAGCAACATAAAAATCAGAAAAAGCAGCTATACAATTACAGGACAAAGTTTTACATATATGCCATTATAATTAGTGTTTTATTTTTTAACTGTACGGAATTATAAAATAAAACGCAAATTATAATCGGGCCTTCCATCAATTATAGTGATGAAAAAATGACTCGCCATCTCCTAATTGGATGTGCCATAGAAAGAAATCAGAATCAGAATCAGAATCAGAATGAGTTTTTATTGCCAGGTATGTTTACACATACGAGGAATTTGTTTTCATGACAGAAGCTCCACAGTGTAACAGAATGACAGTGACAGAACAAAAAACACAGATAATAGAGACACTAGAAAGCATTTGTTTTCTTTATTTTATAAAAGCACAACGTTTTGTTGATATTGTGAGTGCACACAAATAAAACTAGACCCTTTACAGTTTAGAATGATGTATTACTCTTACCTTTATGAGCAAAAATGACTGCGTATTTTAAGATGTTTCCACTGTTAGAAAAAAGCAAGTGATGGCGCTGGCACCTCCGTGTCCTGCAGAGTGCGCTTCAGCTCTCCGCACAAACTATTGGATATGCGTCTAACAGCGCACATTTATCTAGGTTAAACATTTTTGTGATGTACCTGAACTGTTTTATATATAGATTTTATTTTAGGCAAGTCCTGATGATTTGAGAAGGCTAAATTGATCAAACATAGGCTATAGGTTATGAGAAATTCACTGTTTGCCGCTGGCCTTTACTTAAAAAACAAAAAAACTTACATTTAACGAACAAAAAATACTCCAAATGTTTTTCTAAATTTACTTGATAAAAAAAACGAAACGAAATATAATCACTTTTCCAT
>NW_015506079.1:427906-449194 GCF_001515645.1 Sinocyclocheilus grahami
TACATTTAACGAACAAAAAATACTCCAAATGTTTTTCTGAATTTACTTTATAAAAAAACGAAACTAAATATCACTTTTCCATTACATACAAAACTGAACTATTTTACTAGCTGAAACAGTATAAGCTTTTTTTGGGAAAATGGGAAAAAGGCCTATATTTGAGACCCGTGCAGGGCTTTAATCCACTTCATCCAGCGCTGTTTTGTTCTCATCTGTGAGCATGCTCTTGATATATGTATTTTAGGTGTGTAAATGTATAATTTAATTTAAATATAAATTGGATTCTCATCATTTTTTTCAGTTTTATTTAAATTTGTAGTTAAAACAACTAAAAATAAATGTATTTTAAAGTTTAGAATTAGACAGCACACAGGCTTACGCTGAAAACAACAAAATGGAACCTCAAGGTTGATCTAAGAAAATGTGTGCAAATGTATAGGGCCCCATTCCACTAAATCCGCCCCTGATCGTGTAAGGACCCTTGCTGTCTATGGGAGGGTCAGAGAGCTCTCAGAATTCATCAAAATATCTTAATTCGTGTTCTGAAGATGAACGGAGGTCTTACGGGTTTGGAACAACATGAGGGTGAGTAATTAATGACAGAATTTTCATTTTTGGGTGAACTATCCCTTTAAGTTGATAATTAGATACAATTCACTGTGACAAACTACAGTTAAACCTTGCATTATTACAATTGTCTCAACTGTGAAAGCTAAAATGTAACACAATATTGCAAATTTGAGAAGCAAAACTGTAGGCGTTTATGATAAATACTTACTGAAATACTTTCTAACGGTCAATGTGTGAACAACAATAGGAAACAGTAAATACCTTTTGGTAGATGTTTTCTTCTCACTGAAGTTTGGTCCATCACCTTTTGAATGGTCACTCTTCACAGACACAGAGCTGACCACATCAGAGCCTGATTGTTCGCTAATGAGAAAAGAAGTTTAATTTAAAGACATTTTTAATGTTCTAATTAAATTCAATTAAGTTCTCAAAACTCTCTCTCTCTGCATGCTATACTGTAACCATTCATTATTATTTTTCACTCAACTGCAGGGGAAGAAATTAGCTAATTAGCTATTGAACACCACTCCAAGACTCCCCAATGCGAGTGGCTTTTTCCATTAACTGCAGTTAATTCAATTTTATTCTAACATTTCCTACATAAACACCACAACTATCAGCAGTGACACATCTTGTCAGCATTTGTTCTGCCACCGTATAAATTACCAGCGAACTATTTCCTGCATCCCTTCATGGACTTTAGACTCTAGCAAAGTTAATTTCCTACTTCTATAAACACTTACAAACACTGAGTGTTAGTTATCCATTGATTAGTTACAAGGCTATTCCCTCCTTCTCACCCCATCGGTGAGTTTCTTCTGATGCTTTTGGTTTAATGACTTCAAGTTTATGATCTCAGTCCATTTTCTTGGTGGCAAGTTAAATTGTAGTGAACCAAACATTTGGACAAATATTTGACAAACCAACTATGACTCATTGTTGACTGCAAACATTTTTTTCTAAATACACCATACAGTTTATGTATGATCAACAATAATAAATACCTTTTGGAAGATGGTGTTTTCTCACTGAAGTTTGGTCCATCACCTTTTGAATGGTCACTCTTCATAGACACAGAGCTGGACACAGGTGAACCTGATCTTTCACTGACAAGAACAGAGAGAAAACACTATTAAAGGAGGTTCTTCAGTCTCATTTGAAGAGCATTTGCCATTCTCATGACTATGGACAGATGAATGTGTTTATGTGTAGTTTAATCCGTTAAGTTCAATCACAGACACAACAGTGAAGACATGTAAATAATGTATGTAAAGCACATAAAATACCTTTTAGCTTGTGATGGTGTTTCATCACTGAAGGACACATGTAGGCCCGGTTTTTCACTAATAACACAAAGGAGTTTCCTCAGTCTCATGTGAAGAGGTTTCATTCAGATGGTAATTACAGTAAGTACAATTTAACAAACTATATCTATGCATAATTCTTCTCCCATATAAACAGCTATCACAATGCTATAAATCAATTGCTTTTTTGATAAACAAAACTCTAAAGTGTTATGATAAAGTCAAAAAGAAATACTTCCTAACACAGCCTATGTGTGTCTGACAATAAGAAACATATGAAATACCTTTTGGTAGGTGTTTCCTTATTGAAAAGTGGTACATCACCTTTCGACTGATCACTTTTTACAGACTCCGAGCTGGAAACCTCAGAGTCTGATCTTTCCCTAATGACACAAAGAGGAAAGAGAGAGAAAACTAACATTTTATGGCAGGAGGTACTTATATTAAGTGTGTTGTTTTTTTATCTTTAGACATGATATCAGTAACTTAATATTCTAGTCACTTTGAGTTTGACTGGATAAGGAGACGTCTCTTCTTGAAACTTTTTTTTTTTACATTACCACCACCAAACTGTCCTGGACATTTCATTAGCATTTGGTAGATACTTAATAATGGTAGATACTTAGATAATCCAAAGCAACACGTATTCAATAGAGCCACATATTTGATCAGTTTGAACAAAAACATGATCTACTCTTATGAGTTAGAGCAACACAACCAGGAACAAAGTTGTGAGACCTGGCAGATCACCAATGTTTGAATAACTCAGCTAACCGACTGTTATTACTATCCGCATTGCTGTGACATGACGAATGCCTTTTCGATTCAGAGAAATGAAAGTTGTAACTGAGGTGCAAACGACATCTTTACTGAACTCTGGACTCTAGAGAAGTGTTTGAATTTTATAGACTGTTATAAAGGAACACATAATTTTATCCCATTTTTCACCCATCTTGCTGAACTTTTATGATAAACACTTTACAGTAAAAGAGCTGCAATATTGAAACTTAAGTAGTGTTTAAAATGATTCTTTAAATACAGACTCAGTCTTACCTCTGTTCCACTGAGACACTCATCTCAGATGGAGAGTCCTTTCCTTGCTCCTCTGACATACTGCAGCTAAACTGCCATTGAAACAGCACTGGTATCTTTGTGTTGAAGATATTCAGCTGCTCAGCACAACCTGGACATGAGGTGAAAAAAAATGACAAATGTTGAGTTGGACTAATCTTAACGTTAATATTACATTTAATTTAGTGTAACCAAACAGTGTCAGGTTCAGATGTATTTCAGGCAACTCTTCATAATATATAGGCCTAGCTGTAAACGTAGAAACATAAGTACATAATTTCTTTATATTACAGAGGGGGAAACTGAACTTTCTGTGTAGTTTTATATATTTTGCACTCACTTTTACGCAACAAATTAACCATTTTTATACAGCGTGGGATCATTACGTCACAATTTATTATATTAATTTAAACTTCTCCCACAATAGCTGAATATATAAATGCAGGCTATTGAGCTAAGTGAACTGAAATATTCTATTTAATCACAGCTGATTGATTACATTCTCTTTTGACACAAATTAAAAGACATTAAAGCACATTCACCACGTGCTTACCCGCCTAACTGTGAAGGTTTCCCGTTGGTATACTTTCGATTTCGCATCATCAAGAAAATAAAAAGAGGGATTTAAAAAATAAAAAATACCCTGTAATAGGCTACATTAATACATATATCATTAACTGTTCATTCACATATCACTAACTGCAATCAAGGACGTCTTAAAACTTACTTGCAGTAGTACGACGGTCTTCAGCACCCAGAACGCTGTGCAGAATGCTTTCTATTTCTCCCCTTTACGACCCTTGTCACATGGTGCGATTCATGCGAATTTGTTTCATTTACGGTCTTTCCTGCTTGTTGACTTCGTTCATGGTTAAGCGTTAACTGGCCGTTTCGACATTCTCATTTTGCCTGCATTAAAGCTAAAAAAAATGCAGCACATTTGAGTCTTGAATTAAATTGTGTTAGATCTTTACCTAGTTCATATCATTCTGTCGGCTTAATCAATTTGCCCTTGAGAGGTGACGTTATAATTCTGATAGAGTAGGCTATATCCTGACCAAACAGTAATGTTTTTGTTTTAATATGCGGGAACATCTGGTTGTGATTTATCGAAATGGGCGCCTCCAAATTGCTCTGTCCTAGGATCAGTTTAATAACCAATTTTCACGCCATCATCTTCATTAACCTAAACTCATCATGAAGTGTATTTTATTTATCTATCTTTTTCCACCCATTATTTCTGAACTGCAAATGGATGCATCGACTGCCTGCAACACTTTCGGTTTCGTTTATATAAACCTCAAATGAGTCCAGCTTAACATGTAAGCTATATGCTTGCTTTGTAAGCTTTGTGAATAATACAATAGTTTTGCAAAAACTTGTTTCCGTGATTTTTAAATCAAAACGGCGTTAAAGGACCGGTTGAAGAAACAGACGCAAAACCAGGTGCAGTAACAACTGCATTTCATCTTTTACCATTAGATGACAGTAAAGTAGCCTCTATATGGCTTCGATTAACCCATGGGTTCGCACAGATTTGAAAGTGAAATTTAAAGCACTTCATCAAAGTGTACACCCGGTGGTTTTCAAGAACAGGGAAGCGGTTTATTATAAATCGTTATTGATCTCTTAAATAGATCCTGTGGTCATCAGCAAAAAACACTGGCTTCAGGGAGGACAAATTGCAATTGAAATCTCAATGCGCATGCTCAATATGAATAATCACAAACAAATTGTATGCAAAGAGTGCTCGGAAGTAAATTGCAATGAGGTGAACTTTGTGAATGGAAGAGCAAAAACAATTTTCGTGTTATCATTTGCTCCAACAGCAAAAGTCAAGTTACCTTTATTTTTTTTATAGCGCTTTAATTAGGCCTAAAGCAGTGCCGGCCCATCCAACAGGCGGTACAGGCAGTCGCCTGGGGCCCCACCTTAAGAGGAGGGACCCGCGCGGCCGCAAGGTTGTTTAATTTAAATTTAAATTTCAAGGTGTGTTCAACTTGAAGCGGTGCTGTGCAGACAGATCGGTGTTTGACATTGAAGTACCGTGAGAACTATAAATACTAATGGGCAGCTCTGCATGGTTTCCTATCCAATTGCAGTACTTTGATGTCAAACACCGATCGATCTGTGCAGCGCCCAAGTCAACACGCATACAGATGACGCACCAGGGCTGTACAGTGCGTTCCAAATTAATTTCATTACACCATCCAGTGTTAGACATAACTTCCTTTTGTGATCTGACGTGGAATTACAGAATGAGGCAAAATCATTTTATAATATTCTATACAGTGATAAAAGCTAGCCTATGTCGATTAGCATTGCATTATAAATATACATTCTGCATATAAAAATATACCCGAGATGTCTTGAAGAGCAGAGATACACCATTTAGCCACAATCGTATTTATTGTCTTCATTCTTCATCAGTTAAAACGTCCTATCTGCGTTTTATTCAGCTACTGCAGCCATAGCATATGCGTTTGTCTATTAGGGATTTCCTCCTATGTGATTCTTGTGAGTATTGATTTTATGATTTTTTCACTTATGGTTTTACTGCAGGAGGACGCCCTCCAGCTACCTCTCTCTCTCTCTCTCTCTCTCTCTCTCTGCATAAAATTTCCTGACAAAAATTAAGAAATTACTGTCAATGATTTTTAATCATAATAATTTATAATAAATCCTTAGACCTTTAGCTATAGGCCAGCAGTTTTCTGTAAAATAAATTAATAATAATCATTGTCAATATTACTTTGTTTAATGTTTTTATTTAGTTATAACTATGATCAGAATTATTAGTAGTCATATTGATATATAAAAACAAATTTTTTTGGGCCAAATTGTGCAGATCTACAAACAGGCACAGCAAGCTTAGTGTTCTTTATCATTTCTAGCAAATAAAGAAAAAGTTTATCTGAAAACTTGTCTAGTTACAGTTCGGATTTTGTGTGCAGATTTCGGAATTGAAAGAATGATAGAGAGATTAAAGTGAAATTGTGGTAGAAATGGAATCCAAACGGTATCTTTATGGAGTGAAAAAAAGGATGTTCTGACTGCTATACATACTTTTTTTTGCTGTAGTATTGGTATTTGTTTTATAAATGCAATGATGCCCACGATCACAGACAGACTTGTTATATGAGGGAAAATTGAGTCATTTCAGCGTGTTACCTTACTAATTACAGACCTGGCTCCGGAATCAAATCACTGAGGTTGCCTCTGAAATTAGTGAGGGTGATCTAACCTTAATATTATATATATATATATATATATATATATATGGCCTAACCATAATATTTTTGTGCCATTCATTGCTATGGTGCAAAGAGTGTTCCTTTATAATCACTAAAAAGCTGTCATTCACTTTAGTTAATCATGATCTCACAAAGTTACGTTAAAATCAATGAATGCAGAACTCAACACTGATGTTTATTTTTATGCTCACTTAATTTTATTTAGTTTTTGTGTATAATTCATTTATTATTTTATTTTAGATGTGTTTCATGTATATCTATTTATTTTCATTTTTCAAGCTCACTTGCACTTAAATTTTTTTAGTCTGTTTAAATATTTTTACCTATGTTATTGAAATTGCCATTTTATGTGCTTTCTCATTACTTGTCAAATTACTATGACAATTTTTACACTAGTGGGGCCTATTTTCATTATCTTGCCTAGGGCCCCACAACCCTACGGGCCGGCACTGCACCAGTGCCAGTGGCTTAGGCCTAAATGTTACTGTAAATGTAAATGTTACTCTAAATGTTGTTTTTGATGCTGAAATGGAAGTTGAACTTGCTGCTTCATACAATTTGACAGATGAATTCGTTGCAATCTCTATTTTACGCGCATGAATTTGGATTTATTTTGTTTTGTTCTGTAAAAGGAGAATCTCTTTGGTAGGTAAGGACCTTTGACATTAATGTTCTACATGTTTGTACTTGATTATTCGTATATTTTTTTAACTTTGTCTTGCTCTGTTTGAAAGTGAAAGTGAAGTGACGTTTGGCCAAGTATGGTGACCCATACTCGGAATTTGTGCTCTACATTTAACCCATCCGAGTGCACACACACACAGTAGTGAACACACACACACACACACACAACACACACACAACACACACACACAACACACACAACACACACAACACACACACAGCACACACACAACACACACACAACACACACACACACAACACAACACACACAACACACTCACACACAACACACTCACACACACCCGGAGCAGTGGGCAGCCATATTGCTGCGGCGCCCGGGGAGCAGTTGGGGGTTCGGTTCCTTGCTTAAGGGTTTCAGCTCAGTCGTGGTATTGAGGGTGGAAGAGATTGCTGGTATTCACTCCCCCCCACCTACAATCCCTGCCGACTCGAACCCGGGACCTTCGGGTTACAAGTCCGACACTCTATCCATTAGGCCATGTTCGGTTATATGTTCAAAGACAATTATGCATTTATTTACACAGCATTTAAATCTAGTGATTATTATTATTATTATTATTAAAAGCACGTTTATGACATTATTATTATTTTTTTACATTGCCCTGGCATTAAATGACGATAGGCCTATAGGCTATAGTAGCGAGGTGATTTATAACAGACCTTAGGGAGTGAGTTACAGTCATTTTGACATGTTTCTTTCTTCTTACTGTCATAATCCATCTTTGTTTTTTTCTTCTTTTGGAAAGTCATCGAATCGCAATGATGGATTTTATTTTCCTGAACTGAGTTCGATTCAACTGCTTGTAGGTGAAATTAACCCATTTCATAACTGATGAACTTCACATGGTTATTGAACTGAACTGAATCAATACTGAACTGACTTGAGCTGAATAATGTATTTTTAGAGGTGCTTTACAGCAGAATTGTTTTCTCGTTTATGAAGCTGCTTTGAAACAGTCTGTATTCTTGTATGGACTATCATCGAAATTGTAGTGATATTAAAGTGTTATTGTATAAAGTAATAAAAATGATATTAAATTAATTAACTTTTTTGTACTAATTAACGTTGTTAATTATTGCAAGATTAACGTTAAATATTTTCAAGTAGGACACGGAGGCCTACATCTCCAAGATGTTTGCTAAAGAGCACTTCATGTTGAAAACATCTGTTGTATATCTGACAAACATCAGAAAGCATGAAAAGCAGTTTATCATACATTCTGAATCATAAAAATCTTAGACATTTTATAAATGTCTAGCATTTATCAGGAGCAAGCTATTGCAGATGAGCAAATGCTCTAAAAAAATACTTCTTTCAGATGAAAACATGCAAGATGTCTAGGCTAATTAAAATTTAAAGTTTCTAAACTCTGTATAAGCTCTGTGAAATCAATTTTAATACATTTAATTTAAAACTTAGTAAGAACTTTAGTAACTTAACAGAGCGAACAGTATAAACTTACAATATTAACCTTGGTCGTTAAAGTTGTTGTTGAAAGCACAACAGCATCACTTTGTGGAATGGAGAAGAAAAAAAAACAGGATCTTTATTTTCCGATGCGCAGGACTCCATCAGAGCGAAAAAAAGTAGAAAAAGTTGTTTAAATACAAACAAGAACAGAATTCAAATTAACAATCAACCAATAAGGAGGTTGGAATAGATCAGATGGTATGATGTCTACCAATTGCGTGTGGACTGCATTCCATTGGATCACCCAGATCCAGATATGCAAACTTTTCCAGATTACTATGGAAATATGAATTGGGACCCTAAATGGGACTACACATCACAATATAAAGAACTACACGTAAATATCTTAAACATGTTTTCTATGATTATACTCATAATTTTGAATTTGACCATCATCGTTTAAAAAAGTCATTAAGTAAAAGCAGAAATAGAGAGGAAGAGTTGTGATTTTCAAAAACATATTAATTATTACACAATCTTGTATTATAAAATTTGGTTTGATAAACCAGGATGCTTTTTTATTATTAGTATTGCATGAATGTTGCAGAAAATACATGTTTTAATGCTTAGTCACTAGGAAGCGCTCCATGAGCGTCATCTGCTCTAAAAGACCAGCGTACAATTTGAGGTTGAAGAACGATACACTCTGACACTGTTGTGTTCAAATTAGTATTTTAGTCTGTGAAACAATGCTTTGAAACAATTGTAACCTTTTTTAAACATTCTGAACAGGAAACGGTGTTCTGATTGGTCGTGGATGCAGTTGTGAAGTCAACATCTGAGGCAAGTTCAAGCTCAAACTGTCGTGCACCGTTTTGCTACGGTTTCCGGGTTGAACGACATATTTCCTGGAAACGGTGTGCAACGGAGTTTGAATATACGTTTTCTCTTGTTTGGTGGGTGTGTCAAAGATGTCAGTCCAATCAGCAGCAGCATGTATATAAACCACGCAGTATTAAAGAGACAGCTCACACAATATAATTAATATCAAAATAAATTCACAAGAGTAAGTATATTGTTTGCACATGTTTATTTACATTAAAATCAAAATAACTGAAATAATAAGAGCACAAGTATAGATCTGGAACTTCTTTAAGTCTGTCTAAATATCATTTAGTAATTGCAATTTCTTCAGATCCATATCCTTTCCTTAGGAAGGTGTGCTAGACACTGATTAATGTAACATAAAAATACTATACATATTTATATGTTTTGCTCTTGTATTGTGGAGTGACACTTTCATAAACTTTTCTATACCCCTCTGATTATATAATGGTAAATATTACAATAGCATAGCACAACAGTGATCAGCAATAATGATAAGCCTAATACTCACAATAAAAACAATAAGTCCATATAGATCATATCACGTCTTGGAGGTAAGAAGTGGATTATTCTTCACCTGAAATGTTTGTCTTTTCATCCTGAAATGCGAGGCAAATGTTGGATCACAATAATTAGGAACCACAGTTTCCACAAATCCCTTCACTTGATTGAGATGTTCTCTTTTATTCTGGAGGGCAAGGGCAGTGACTGTAACATCGAGCGTATTTTGCAGTATTAAACACATATTTATACCGATTTCATCAGGCTCCGCAAATTCTTCCAAAATAACACAAAGAATGGCCTTCTCAGCTGCCATAGTTGCAACTCTTGCGTCATCAGAACAGAGTGTTCAACACACTACCGTTTCTGTTAAATGTTTTGCACCGTTTTGTTGGGGCTGAACGCAGCCCAGTCCTTCACTGATGAATCAGACATTCTCACATCATCACACCAGGGGGCGATTATGCTCTTTTGACAAGCTTAAAAACATTTTTGTATATATTCACCCTATAAGCAAGTACATTAAACACTAGTGTATGTTTTATCAAACATATTTATAAAAAACATATATATATATATAATATATTTGCTATACCCTGCTGACAACAGGTGAATTCAGTCTAATGTGTTTTACTGATCTCAATTTAACTGGCCAGTGGCACCAATGAATAATAATAATGAATATTACAGAAAATAACACATCACATACAGAAAAGTACCATTGTACTGCTATGTTTTTGTACCATGGTTTAATTGTAGCACCATGTAAGTACAAAGGTGCTAACAAAGTATCATGGCATTACCATCTGATTCCATCACTGTAATACTGTACGGTACTTTTTTGTGAAGGAAATGTTTCAAATTACTTAAAAATAATTATTCTGAGATTATTTTCAGTTATGTCATATTTTCGGTTTTGCTGTTTTAACATGTATGTTATTAATGTTGTTGAAACACTCCATATACCTGTTATGAAGAGATGCTGGTCAGAAAGCCAGAGTGGGTCAGAGTATCTCTGAAACGGCAAGGTTTGTGGGTTGCTCCCGGTCAGCAGTGGTGAATTTACCAAGAGAGGTCCAAGGAGGGACAAACCACAAACTGGTGACAGGGTGTTGGCCCCCCAAGGCTCATTGATGCAACAAAAGATCTACTGTGGCAAAAGAGGAATGTGTCACAACACAGTGCATCACCTATATTGACCCCATTGGTAAAAATCCGTTACACACATACACAATTCAAACATAAGAACATTTAGGGTCAGTTTGTATCTGTTGAGACTTGAGAGTGAGACAGATAATATCAAACAGGTATACAGGATGTGATCATTGGAACTCAAAGTGACAAAAAAATTAAGTTCAGTCAGTATGAAATAAGAAGTGAAAAAACAACACAGACAGAATTAATGTGTAAACATGAGTCAAGTCTGTAAGTCTGTTCTTCAGTGTACTCCATTCAGCTTCTTTTGTGAGGTTGTGAAGGATGTTCCCTATAGACAGGATATGTAACCCCATGAACAGAAGATGATGAAAAACAAAACAAAACAAAAAACACAAGAACAGAGATAAAATGAAAACATTAGCGTACATTTAGATCAGAGGACAAATATACATTTAGGATGACTTGCAAGATAAAACAGTTGTTTCCACTGAATGCATTTGTGTCTCCAGCAACTCTGTTTCTGAGTCAAAGTGAAACTTACTGTGGTCTGAGTTTAATTCAGGTCAGTTCAGTGGCAGAATAACCCAAATGAATGTGGTTTCTGAGTGGACAAACGTCTTGCGCTTAACGTGTTTACTATTTACTGTAACTACCTCAAGTTATCTGATAGGCTAGCCTACTATTAACGATAGTAAAGCAGGATTAATGACACATTCGGATGCAGACTAAGCGATTTATCTCAAAAGTATGAAGAAACTGATCCGCGCGTTTATTTTCTTCTTTTTGTGTTTTTGTCATCTCATTGGTAAGTATATTTATGACATCACTGAAATCAAAGCGTAATAATGTTTAAGTCAGAGGATTTACATAGTGGTAAGCAGTATTGGGGAAAGTTACTTTTAAAAGTAATGCATTACAATATTGCGCTACTCCATAAAAAAGTAACTAATTACGTTACTTAGTTACTTTTTATGGAAAGTAATGCGTTACGTTACTTTTGCGTTACTTTTTAAATCTGGACAGGGCTTGCTTGTTTGTTTTTAAAATAAAAAAATTATATTTTTGGCAAATATAAAAGCCCTTTCACACCAAAAGTTAAATGAATAAGCCTCAGGCTGAACATAGAATGCAGATTTTGCACTATTGCAGGTTTGCGTCATATTCTGAGTTGCATTATTTGTATTCCTTTTGAGGAATACTGAATCTGTTTTTTTTTGTGTGAGTGAGATGAATTAATGCATATTCATATTTATTTTAGAACTACAGTAACATCTGATTCCTCTCAACATGGGGACAGGAGAGCTGTCAAGCAATAAATTGGAAAAAAAAAGTAACTTGCGTTACTCATCTGAAAAATTTACTCAGAAATTCTCTTGTAAATTAAAAAGCAATGCGTTACTTTACCAGTTATTTGAAAAAAGTAATCTGATTACGTAACTCGCGTTGGGGGTAACTCATTACAAGTAACGCGAGTTACGTAATCAGATTAAACCAGGTTAACAGCGTGAGGCTAAATGGTGAACTATGAGTATCCTGTGATTCATTTCACTTCCACATACATGTTAATAGGCTACAAGTAATATTTACCTATAATTATATCTCAAGATGACTTCTATGTTAAATTTGAATCTATTATAAATGTTGAGAGAGAAGACAGTAAGATCTCTGTGTGATGATATGACTGACAGACATCACAATACACTGTCTGATATCACAAATTCACTTACCGACATCACAACAAACTATCATATGGCACATTTAATGACTGACAAAGTACTATAAGTATCCCATTTTATTTTTTCCAGCTCTTCCACCTATTCCTGTCATCTTCAGTGACACTTCACAGTGCTCTTCTTCAGAAAGATCATCCATCTCAAACTGTTTGCTGTTGTGTTCAGTGGTGAATGTGAGTCATGCGACTCTCTCCTGGTACAAAGGAAACAGTTTATTGTCCAGCATCAGTGTGTCTGATCTCAGCATCAGTCTCTCTCTACCTCTGGAGGTGGAATATCAGGATAAAAACAGAATAAGCCCTTATGACGCTCAACCCCTTCTGTTGGCTATATATGACTGAGTTACAAGGCTGTAAGGATAGGCCTGTGTTACAGTTAACAAATGTGAGTGAAGTGTGTAATAAACCGCTCCTACACTGTAAAAAACTGTTGTGATTGTAACTGTAAAAGACTGTAAAATGCTATGGTAAAAACAGCTAATTGTACATTTTATGTAACTTTACAGTAAAACACTATTAAATGTACAGTTCAGTAAAAACTAGGGACAATAGGCCCTGCTTGTATATATATTAAATAACCAGTTGTTAGTGGATTGACCTTAACATAAATATGGCACATGTATTTTATAAATAAATTATAAAACTGAAGAAATTTAATATGTATTTTTATTTCACTCATTCAAGTACATGCATATTTAAAAAAATGCTGAAAGCATTTTCACATTTTTCTAAATGAATAGAATCAAACCATTAGACAACAGCACTCCACTAGATGGCAGTTTTATTTATCAGTCAGTACAGCTATATAGTACAGCAATATACTGTATGTATCAGGTTGTTTTCACATCTAGCTCATTTCAAGAGTCTGAATTTTGACATTATTTGTGAATGCTCCAAACTAATTTTAAGCAGTCTGAGCCACTCTAAAGCAAATAAACTGACCATGTCAGCAGATGGTCTGAACACTGTTTTTATGATTTTCACATTTTGTTATGCGAAATATTTTTGGTCTTTACAGGGTACCATACAAAGGTATTGTTGCCATGCTATTGATGCAGGATATGAGCCATTTGTTCTGTGGAGATTCTCCACACATACTCAAAATTATCTTTTTCATTTATTTCATGTTTGGGGTTTCTTTAAAGATGAGTTTGAAAACACCCAGTTACATACATCTCACTACATTCATCTCACATTTAAGATTTTTTTTACATTTACATTCAAGGTGCCAAATCTACATTAAACATAGATAAAACATTATCATTAAGATACAATTACTCAGCTCAGCAGCACAGATGGTTGATTTCAATTCTGTTTCAGTAGTTGGGAAACTTATTCAAAGGATCTTGTGTCCCCTCATCTGCTTTGACATCTGTAAGAAAACACAGAAAACAGCAGATTCTGCTGCCAAACAAAAACAAAGATTAAGGAAACGTATTGCAAAATAAACACAATAGACAATCAACATATTATTCATATCTTTGTGTTTCATTTTCATTTAGGTAATTTTTAATAATTTTAGTTTAATTTAGTTTAATTAGCCTATATCCTCATTTTACATTTAGACACTGTGGAAAACAAGTTGATTTGTTTTTTAGTGTAAAGTAAATGGCAATAGATTTAATGGCATTTTCAAGCTTTTCCAGCCCCTTCCAGCTGTGGTAAATCACTATTTATGAAGATAAACATACTTCTTCATCGCATTAAATAAGATTATATTGTGCTAAGAAAAACCATATTATGTTTTGTGATGTCATTCTACAGAAGGGTGACAAATTAAAGGAAAACAAGTTTCTGGTTCAAATGTATCACCTTGTCTGTATAGACTTGGCATCCTATATAGATACTGTATGTGTCACGTGCTTGTTTCTGTTTAGTTCCTGTCTGCCCTTATTTGGTTCAGTTCCTGTTCTCATTTAGTTTATCATCATTCATTAGTTTCCTGATTACCATTCTGTTCACCTGTGTATGATTAATTTACTTGTCAGCTCCTTAGTTTGCGCCAGTACTTAAACCTTAGTTTAGTAAACCTTAGCCTTTGTCTGTTCTCGTCTATGTTAAGTTGGTTCTCGTGCTTATTCTATTTTGTATCTGGATTTACTTAATTAAAAGACTTTTCTGTCATCACCCTTGGTATCGCTCCATCTGCCTCATCAACCTGTGACAGAAGAACGGACCTGAAGAAGATGAACTGGGCTGAGGATTTTCTCCTGGAATTCCAGCAGGAGAGAATGCCTTTGGAGCAGTATGTGGAGGAGTTTCTGAGCCTGATACATCTGGTGAGTTGGATGTGTGCTTCAAGATGGGACTAAAATATGATCATTTATTTAGTTTCTTGACTCCTGACGATTGCCGCAGACCCGTAGCAGATTTTCTAAATTGTTTTAGAGATAAATGGTTCCTTGTAGATGTGGAGGATCCTCATCCTCCTCCCATCCGGAAGCATGTGGGCGCTCCAGCTCACCACAAGCCAGCTCCCTCCACATACCGCTCCAATGAGCCCGCTCCCTCCTTTCCTCCCGCTCTTCCCCGAGTCCTGCGACGCTCCTCCCTCATCCTCAGCCCTGGACCACAGGGCCGCCACAGATGCAAATCTGCCGGCCTCCGCTAATGCAAGCTCGCCGGCCGCTGGCCTCTCAGCGCTTTTGGACATGGCACTACTTCCCAAGTTCTCTGCCCCTATCCTCTCTCCAGAGTTCGCTCCTGAAAACTCTCCTTTATCTCCTTCGTCTCCGCTGGTCCCGTCCAGCCCTCCTTTGTCCCCTGAGCCCTCTGTGCTGGTGAATTCCACTCCTCCAGAGCCCGCTCCTCGAAAGCGCCCTCCAGAGCCCACTCCTGCAGAGTGCCCCCCAGGATTCTTAGTTTTCCCCAAGAAAATTTTGGGGTAGGGGGCCATAGGCCCGTGGCCGAGCCGGCTAAGGCCACGGAGTATCCGCCATGGCCTCCTGAGTCCTCTGATCCGCTGTGGCAACCTGAACTGCCTGCTCCGTCCTGGAGGCTCTCCTTGTCTCCACCCTGTTCCTGCACCAGTCCCCAGGGCGCTCGCCCCCTTCCGGGAGGGGGGCGATATCTGTCACGTGTTTGTTTCTGTTTAGTTCCTGTCTGCCCTTATTTGGTTCAGTTCCTATTCTCATTTAGTTTATCATTCATTACCATCCTGTGTATGATTAATTTACTCGTCAGCTCCTTAGTTTGCTCCACTAATTAAACCCTCAGTTCTCCCTTATACCGAGTTCACACTGCACGATTTTCAAACTCGTCGGATCGCCGTTGTTTTCACACTGCGTGACTATCTGGGGTAGCATTCAGTTGCTGCTGTGTTCACATTGCACGATGGATCGGCGACAGGGGGTTTCACACTGCATGACTTCACAATAGGAAGAATAACTGAATGAAGGCCAGTGTCACAGAGAATAGTATTTGTAAGTTAAATCAAAAGTAGATTAAGTGAAGTCCTGTCTTTTTATATTTGTAATATTGGTGTTAATGTTGTAATCATGTCTGTATGAACATGAGGAATGAATCCATATCAACCATCTTACAGTGCAGTTAATCCCAAGCGACCCAGTGCCTTGCTGAAAGCAAACAGATTTTAATTTATTGTAAATCTGTTATTATCACAGGCAGGCAAGAAGCACTTAGACAGCAAGAACCATCTAACTGAGATGTAAAGTGACCAATCAGTTTTATTTAGTTTTCTGTGCTATAGAAATGTGTATAGAAATCAAAGTACAAAAATAATAAAGACTATCTCAGACATAAAGCAGAATATACAAGGTATTTTTGTTGATCTAGTTGCTACTATGTGTCGCAAACAAAAAACAGATTTGATGCCAAGAGCTTTAAAAACTCTGGCACACCCAGCCATTATGTCAAACTCCAAAGCAATTACTGCATCATCCTGGTACCTTGTGACAGGCAAAGTGATAAAAACACCTGTGGTTCAGAAGATCCATAAAGCCAGCCAATCAGAATAGAGTTTACTAAATTGATAAGGTGTTTTAATTCTTTGCTGATGCTTGGTACTCAATTTGAGCTTGTAGAAATTAAAGTTTGAACTTATAAGCATATTTTATTTGGAATTGTTTGTTTACAAGGATTCTTTAAGTAAATATCAAAGTTATGATCCCGTATTTCCCATCATGCACTGGGGCATGAATAATTAAAGTTAAATTTTTCACTGTTTTCGAGTTGTATTTATACTGTTTTATGGTTGCTTATGTTGTTAGGTTTAGTAACTTGCTGTTTTGTGACATCTGGAGTTAATGTTCTACTCAAAATGACCCATTCATACTCAAACACTATTCACTGATTGTTACCGTCATGGTGTATGGTGTACCCAGGGGCGCCGCTAAGGGGGGGAAAGTTAGGACGATTCTAAGGGCCCATGCACATTTGGGGCCCCCAGAGATCTGTTTTGTTAGTAGTTACAGTATTAATGTAATATAAATTATAAATGTATCTACTAAAGAGTTACAAATAAAACAAAATGACGGCTTATTTCTGCATTTCCGGGAAAATTATCTCTCCCATTCACTGCATGGTTTCGATCGTCCTACGTAGCCTAGAGTCACTGAGTGAGACTCAGATGGTAAACTGTCAAATTAGAGATGTCTTTGAGTTCGAGTGGGGCAAACAGAACCGGACAATTTGGTCAGTCGCACTTTTAAAAACATTTTAGTTTTGCTATAGAAAATCTACAAATTCATACTCTGACTACATAGAGCAGCAGCAGGAAGCGCCTGAGGTTGTCATGGCAACCAGATACACTGCACGCGAATTATGGCTGTGCTTCTATTTTGCCACACTAAACTTAGCAATAAACGTGTTGAAAATAATATACAATAAACATGTCTGTCAAAACGATCTCAAAGGAGGCTTTTATTAAGCAAATCAAGGAGTGAATTTCTCATCCATTGTTTAAAAAAAATACTTTAGCTGGGTTTCCAGAGCAGGGTCACAATTATCTACAGTGTATAATTCAATTCAAGTTTATTTGTGCAGCGCTTTTCACGATACAAATAGTTGCAAAGCAACTTTACAGCAAATTAAGTTTCTACAATATTTAGTGGTAGCTTATCAGTGGTGACTGTCAGTTAATGTACATATAGCAGAAATGTACGGAAAAATCAATTAAAGATGTAATCAAACCAGGGGCGTGTCCACAAGGGTGGCACGGGGTGGCAACTGCCACCCTTAAAATGAGCTTTGCCACCCCAAAGCAGCGTATGGGATCGAAGTGCATTGAGAGCAGAGCAGCGTGATTTTAACTGAAGCAGGGATCTTTTGAAAGTTGGAGAATTCTGGTTTTCGCTCGCCCTCAGAGTGCTCCACTACCGCTCAATCACTAGCACAATTAATGCAATAACTATAGCCGTTCTAAACTAGTTCTGCCTACAAGGATTGTACTGCACACACACATGTACAGACACATAACGGATCACTCACACAGAAACAAAAAATATTGTCAACGCTGCCCTGTGATTTGTCAATAAAAATGCTTAGAAACCGAAAAGTTATAGCGAAAATGTATTTGTGTTTTGAAGTAATCAAAATCCACAGCTTCACTATTAGTAGAGAGACGTTACACAGACAGGCAGGACTAATTTACATGTAATCGCGCTCTCACAAATGCATTCAAATAAATTTAATTTTACTGTGCTTCTATGTATCTGATTTAATAACCGATAAAATAACTGCCGAAAATGTAGCCTACTATCATTTCATCCTTCCAAACAAAATCCACACTTCAAAAAGCTGCAATGACAGATTTAACTTTTAATTAGGATAACCTTTGAATCATTTAATGCACACTTACTTAAAGGAAAGAAAAGAACACATTCATTTTTTGGGGGGTTATTATCATCATTATTATTATTAGCCTACTATTCATTCATTCGGTCTTATCTGATCTGCTCAAGGGCTCTTACGTTTACATAGGCTACATTTATCCAGAGAAAACTGCACTGCATTTAACATACAGGCCTACATTTTTCGATCGAACCCATGATTCTGATGAGCAACATTTTACACATTTCTTTAACAAAAAGATATAAATAATCAAAATATAAACAAAGAAGTTTTTTTTTGTTGTTGTTTAGATTTTTAAATGAGCTCAAAATATTATCAAGTAACTACATAAATCGCTCACCCTTTGATTAACCAACTATACATAAGGGAGTGGAAACGGCAAGTGAATACATGAATCAGTGATCCTCTGCAGCCATCTACTGGTCATAGTGGTAATGTCATGTCATGTTCATTTTATAAGTGTTTTTCAACTAGGTAGCAGTAATCCTCTGCTTAATAAATAAATATGCAGATCTTTTATGTGAATTTTACATGTTAACATTGTGTAAATATATACAAAAATATGCATAATTTTGGGAAAATTTTATTTTTTTATGTTTTATAACTGCTTAACTACAGTGTGACCAATATATGGCCATCAGGAGTTCATGGGGGTATTATACAACGCTTGATTTTTGCTGTGGCATGAAAAATTGGGAGAGGGGGGGTCGCATCTTTGACACTTTTTTCACCATTGACTTCCAGAAAATTTTCTGACGGTTACTGTTAGGCAGTGCTGGGAAGGTTACTTTGTAAATGTAATAGGTTACAGTTTACAGGTTACCCTATTTAAAATGTAGTAAGTAGTGTAACTATTTCAATTACTTTATTAAAGTAATGTAACTGATTACATTGGATTACTTTTTGATTACTTTTCTAAATTTAAAATATTTTATACTGTTAATCATATTGAAACATTTAAAGCAGGCAGGGTTAACCTTACAGTAGAAATCAACACTGATTATTGGCAGAATTTCAAAAACCTGCATCACTTGAATTAAGATTATAATCATTTAATTTTAAGCACAGCCACTACAAAATCGGACTTAAGCACTTTTTTTATTTTGAGATCAATCTGATTTTGGTTAAATTCTGATCGTTCTGGTTAAATACAGGTTTAAAATCATAAGAAATAGTTTGAAAGCTATGATGTTTTTTAAAATCAAATCTTTTCACAGATATGACAGGAAACATTGGCATCGAACTATGCCTTGGGGGGGGGAAATCAGCTCATCTTAAAGCATATGCATAAACCCAAATAGGAAATTAAACAGTTATCGAATAAGCATGCATCTTATTCTGTGTTCTAAACTCCTGAAACATTGGTGCTTCGTATTTTAGAGCAGTCACTGCAATTAAGAAATAAAAGAATCAAATCTGTATGTGTGTGTTTGTGTGAAAACCCCCTTTGTAATTGTTAACATTTTCATAAGTAACTGTAGGCTAATTTAATTACACTTTTTTTCTCAGTAACTGTAACAGATTGCATTTACATTTATTTTGTAATTAAATTACATAATTCCGTTACATGTAATTAGTTACTCCCCAACACTGGTGTTGAATATACAGAATATATGGGGAGTACAAACACTGATTTATAGTTGCCACCCCTCGTTCTGCTCTTGCCCCCTTTGCCACCCCAAGTATAAACTCCTGGACACGCCCCTGAATCAAACAGATGATGAACACTATTAACAGCAATTATTATATGATGCAATCAAACTTATAGCAAAATGTGGTAGTTCTGTATGTTGTTTCAGGGTTGGCATCATCTGAGGTCCTCTGAGGAGTTGCATCATCTCTTCTCAGGTGTTCTGGATCCAGACTGAAGCTTGTGTAAATCCTAGTTACCACGGGATGTCAATCCCAAATATGAAAAAGCTCTACCTCCTTTAGTGGACTTTGCTTACACTATTTACTTTAATTATTTTTTAATGAGAAACAACGAGAAACAGGTGAATAAAGACTGACAGTCAATGTTTAATGTTTAGAAATTATTATTTCAAGACATATAAAGCATTTTTGCTTGTTTATGTGGGCCGTCCCAAGCATGGTTGCAACGTGTTCATTGTCAAACTCCAAAATCAGATCATTTTAATTCTTAAAAAACACAATTTTTATTTGAAAAAATAATAATAATAATAATAAAAAAAATATATATATATATATATATATTTATTTATTAACAAAGTATTTTAGTTTGTCTTGTATATTTTTTTTAATTCGATCAGATAAGATTTTAAGCTGTCATATGGTCAAGTTACAATGTGCCCCTCGGATGTTACAATGTGTTCCACCTACGGGGCATGTTGTCACATTTCACTTCCATTTTTTGAGGGTAAATAAAGAAAAACGTATACACTGTAATTATGAAACAAAGCTACATATTTGTACTAGACAAGTGTAAAATTACCGTGGATAAAAAAATATATATATTCTGAACCCCATGTGGATTTACACAAACTGAGAAAGTCCAAAAGTGTTACTTTGTGCCCCGCTCGCGCGCTTTAATGCCCTTTGACTGTAACGTGTACGTTCCCTTGGAACTGGAATAATAGCAGAATTTCATGTGAAGTCCACTTCGCAGGGTACTTACGGTCAAATAAGACAACGCTTGTATGCTGCTGCCTCAACAAGAGACCTCCTTACTGAAGGGAAAGTGTTGACTGGTGTCACTATCTCGCGAACACACCGGCGGATCTCCTCCAAATTCGGGGGATCCCTTCAGCTCGAGGAGTCCTCACGAACGCCACCCTCCGTGCGTCGGTAGCCCCCCGGGATCACTAGATCAGTCGGCGCCGGACCGCGAATTTAACCACCCGTAACTCCCGAACCCCGGGGGCTATC
>NW_015506079.1:449207-451456 GCF_001515645.1 Sinocyclocheilus grahami
ATTTTTTTGCAGGAAGGAGCACAGTTGAGCAGACACAAATATTTTTCAAAAATTTTAGGCATAAAAGGAAGATTTGAGATGGGTCTGTAATTAGCCAGTTCACTAGGATCTAGTTGTGGTTTCTTAATAAGAGGCTTAACAACCACCAGCTTCAATGGTTTTGGGATGTGACCTAAAGATAACGATGAGTTAATAATATTGAGAAGTGGTTCTTCTGCTACAGGTAACAACTCTTTCAATAATTTAGTGGGTACAGGATCTAATAGGCATGTTGTTGGTTTAGATGCAGTGATAAGTTTATTTAGCTCTTCCTGTCCTATAGCTGTAAAGCACTGCAGTTTATCTTTTGGTGCGATGAATGAAGCTAAAGTATTATACGCTGTAGAATCTACATTTGTTATTGTATTTCTGATGTTATCTATTTTATCAGTGAAGAAATTCATAAAGTCATTACTATTAAACTGTGAGGGAATATTTAGATTGGGTGGCGTCTGGTTATTTGTTAATCTAGCCACTGTGCTAAATAAAAACCTAGGATTGTTTTGGTTATTTTTACACAGTATCTTGACATTTTCTCTATTAGTGTTGTCAAAAGCCCCGGTATTTCGGTACCAAGTCGGTACTAAAAAAATGAAAACGTTACTGTACCAGGTTTTTTTAAATACCGATGGTACCGAGTACCTGGTCAACCCGGTTCTTGATGCACTATCAGAAAGCTATCCTCTTCCAGTGTTGCCACGTCCGCAGTTTTCCCGCGGAATTGGGCTGCTTTAACACTGTTGCCACTGGTTGTTTTTCATATCCGCGGTTTGAAAAACGACCCCATTAACGTGATATTTAGCCCCTGGAATGCGAATTTTACCAGGGGAACCCCGCCAAAACACAAGTATTTTATCCCCGGAACGCGATTTTTAATGGGGCCCCCTCGAAACGCGATTGGGCGGGTTTTTTTGTGAAAACCTGGCAACCTCTTCTTAAAAGCAGTGGCGACCTCAAGAGGAGGAAACGCATCAAACTAACAAAACACCCCGATCAAGTTCAAGCAGGTAAGTTTCAATTACATTTTTAATATTTAGAGCTTCTGTTCTGTTGGGAATATTATTCCATATTTTAATTTGAATTTCGGATTGAAATAAACATTGCCGTTAGCATATACGTAGTTAATCGTTAGCATAAGCACGGCTAACGCTAATATAATGAGCATTAGAATGAATTTTAGAATGAACTATTTAATGCTCCTATAACTTTTATTACTGTAAAAAAACAGGAGGACATAATGGTATTTACTATTTTTACACACCAGAAGCTTTTAAATGAACTGTGTAACCAAAATATGCGTGTTAGAGTGAATGTTATTTAATACAAACACTTGATCATTCATGTTTGTTCATTGTGCATTAAATAATTTTAACAGATTGAACTTTGAAATTAACCCTAAGAAGAATAATTGCCATAACTATTGTTTATTGTTAGGTCATGTTATCTAACAAATAAAATCTTATTGTAAAGTGTTTTTAATACTAGTTTCCATCTATTTGATATACACTTAATATATGTAATCTTATCTAAATTTATTATAAAAGCTGAGGTTTGTTATTTACTGAAAAGTTATATTTTAGCTGGTGTCAATTATCTTTTGTTGCATTTGGTCAGACTCAGTCCATTGCTTTACTTAAGTATATAATATTTTCCTTTTACAGCTGCAGACTGAGGAAGATCCTGAAACACACCAGCAAACCCTAAAACAGACAACAGTTTACAGATGTTTTTCAGTGGCAGCAGAACTATGACTAAACGTTTGGGTGAAACTTGTTTACTTTTTTCATACTTTTATTACTTGTGGAAAAACTTGAAACAATTTTAAATAAGTATAAAGAATGGCATTGGTTTTGTACATTTAATTTTTGTTTAACGTTATTAATAAAAATGTTGTTCAATTAGCATGTTTTTGTGTTTTGCTTTGGTACCGAAATTGGTACCGAGAACCGTGGATTTTCACTGGTATTGGTACCGAATACTGAAATTTTGGTACCGTGACAACACTAATCTCTATAAAAGAAAACTCACACAAACTCACAATCGAAAGTTAGCTGACAAGTCTGCCAGTCAAAGTCGAACAAAACAGCTAACTTTAAAGATAGCCATCTAATCGTTCAGTTAACATTAACGTTAGCTGCTACAATAACATTTCAAAGTAACGACTTACACCGCGGTCAAGTGAGCCGCCATCTGTGAACACCCGGTCAAGC
>NW_015506079.1:460659-461252 GCF_001515645.1 Sinocyclocheilus grahami
AGGAGAAAAACACCTACAGCTGTGTAGTGAACAATCCTGTCAGCAACCAAACCAAACATCTGGACATCAGTCAACTCTGCTGGCCGAGTTCAGGTACATCAGTGGTGTTTTTGCAGATTTTTTTTGAGTAACATTTTATTGAGTTTACGGGGTTTTTATTTATAAATTTTTTTTGGTGTGCTTGATTTCTCAGACTATTACCACTCTTATGGGAGGACTGAAGCTGTGATCCGATTGGTCGTCACAGCTCTGATGGGCGTGGCTGCAGCGGCTGCTGTTGTTGTTCTCGTTTATGACATCAGATCCAGAAAAACTGAGCAGAAGAGAAGATCACAGAAATTGGCATTGAATGTTGCTGAATCAGATATTGTTAAGGAAGAATAAACTTTCTGTTATTTTGTCTTAAAATTGAAAGCTTATAATAAAAGAAATCATTAGAGAAAGAATTGGCCAAATATTCTGATTTCAGTTCCTGTCTACTTTTCTAAGAATAAGCCCTTATGACGCTCAACCCCTTCTGTTGGCTATATATGACTGAGTTACAAGGCTGTAAGGATAGGCCTGTGTTACAGTTAACAAATGTGAGTGAAGTG
>NW_015506080.1:0-1720 GCF_001515645.1 Sinocyclocheilus grahami
GCTTCTCTGTGAATTCTGCCATTCTTTTGAGAACAAAAAGGAAATTACATACACATTGCAGAGACTAGTATGTGACTATGTGGCAAAAATGGGGGCAGATTATAGTGTATATTATAATATATAATACCGATTTAATCTATACTATTACTACAATAAAATAGTATATATTATAGTAATCAAATTGACCCCTGTGCGCTGTTGACCCCTTTACCAACCTGTAAACCGACACATACCACCAAACCTGCCCCTAACCCTACCCATATCCCACCTCAATAACAGCAAAGTGTTGTACATTAACAAAAGCTTTTAATCATTGTATAACATCTGTTAAAATCATTTGTAGATTTTCAAGATGTGCACAATCATATGAATTAAAAGTTTACTGACATTATCTGTTCACTCACAACCAGACTGAACAGTCGTGGGGCAAAGTGGGGTGCTATGCCACCATGGATCAGGCAGATACTGATCATTTTCCCAAGCAATTTGCAATCCCGGTTTGAGATGGCTGAAAAGTAAGTTTCAAATTCACATGTTTAAATTTCATTGTTAACATATTTCCAACATTGGGTTGGACCCTTGAATAAATGTGAACATAACTAAATGCTTACCATGGCTATCCAGGGCCAGTAACTTTGAATTATCTGGCCCTTCAAACAGGCTCCTGCTGCTCTGTATATCCTTCTTAAGGAGATGAAAAACTTCCCTTGTTGGCCCACCATCATCCAGTGCCCCTTCTGGGAAATTGGCAAGATCCATAAACACGACCGACCCCCGATGGCTTATATGGGTCGAACAGGCGTCTAGTGAATGCACGTCGTGCAGAGCCATAAATGTAATCTCTGCATGCATTAATCATATTTGACGAATGTTGATCCTCCGAATTAATTTTGTTGGTGTGCTCTGTGAGTATCTTTATGGCACATTGCCTGAAAGGGAGCAAGTGGAGTACAACCATTATTTAGAAATGAATCAACTTTACCGCGATATAACAATTGTGAGAAGACTGTAAGTCTGGTGTCTACCAAAAAGTTTTTTTCCCAAGGCTAGCGTATTCTTTCAATTGTTTTCAATGCGCTCAGCGTTTTTTCTCAGCGCCCAGAGTTGAAGAATGTTCAATTTTGGGTAAAATGCAGTGCTCATCACTGTTACTTTTTAGTCAGTTAACCAATCACAGTGCAGGACGGGGAGAAATAATACCAACCAACCGTCACACCCTGCTTGTACAACAGCAACAGACAACAACATGAAGTACAACCATGGAAGAAAATCATTTAAAACAAGAGCCAGAGCAAGTGCTTAAATCTAGGCTTAAAACGTCTCTCTGTTCTCTGCTGTTTTACAATATTTCTTTTAGATTGTTATATATTATGTATGCTTGTGTTTTTTTTTGTCAAAATATACCTTGTTCAGCACTTACCTTTACTTCTGCTGTGTATAAATGTGCTACATAAATACACTTTACTTACTAAAATAAAATGATTTAGCAGTAAGAATATAATTCTCACGACACAAACTGAGCCACATTTTTAAATGACATAATTATATAGTATGAATCACAACCTACTAAACAATGGCAAAAATACTCTTTATACATACCTGGATGAATCCTAACTGTCACATATGAAAGATTTGTACAAATGTTATTTATAATATATATATATATATATATATATATATATATATATATATATTTTATATATAATATATATATATACTC
>NW_015506080.1:3512-7967 GCF_001515645.1 Sinocyclocheilus grahami
GTTTTTTTATATTTAAAGGATTTGCCACTGACGATTCAAACGCGAGTTTTTTGGGCAGTGTAGAGTAGCACTTGTTGTTTGTCATTTCGATGATAACAAATGCAGACATGGTTTTATGTTTACGCGGCGCGATGCAGTATAAATCATTATAATCCGTAATTATGTCCCCACTGGATGCAACAAATGCCTCGTTTATAATGGGTTTTAATGTTTTTGTCTCTTCGCTAAGGGAAAAGGTATCACAGTATAGTGAGGGGCGTAACATTTCTGTCACACGCTTGAGGTATTCGGCCAATCACAACGCATTGGATAGCTGGCCAATCACAGCACACCTGGCTTTTCAGACCAATGAGCTTTGTAAAAATTGAAGCGTTTCAGAAAGGCGGGGCATAGAGGAGAAACAATAATGTACAGTATGTGGAAAATAATGTGTTTTTTAACCTTAAACTGCATAAACACATTTCATTACACCAAATACACCAAATAAGGTTCTTTTTAGCAACATCATATGACCCCTTTAACTCTTTGAAAGAGAAACTATCACTCAGCATCAGCAGACAGTTTTGATGAAATATTGTGTCTATATGGTAAACTATAACTGACTCATTCAATGAAATCAGCAGCATTTCTACTTCATTAACTCTTTTACTTTCGTTCACTCTACAGTAAGTGTTAAACAGCAGAGTTACAGAAATACAAGTAACTACCAAATATAGAAAACTCCTGAAAAGTGTTCATAAATGCATATAGTTTGTTCACTTTTGAATTTAGATCTTGGAAAAGTAGGGCTGAATAGCTTTATACCATAATAATGATTTATAATGAATTCACACATAACCTGTGCTTTTAATGCTTGTGCTGAAATCATCTGAAGTTTAGAGACGTTTATCTTAAGTAAAGTAACCCTGAAACATGATTCAGAGACATAAAGATGCTTTCTGGAAACCCCTCCAGCTGTAAATAGTTTCAGTCAACCGGTTTCATTTGTTTTCCTGAAATGATCCTGGTTAAACTGGTTCTGAAGATGAACATCTTTCTGCGGTGGTTTCAAAGTCACCAGTTATTGACTATTACAGCAAATCATTTTTCTTCCCCCACAAATAAAGTAAATAGAAATATATTTTAATTCATATTCATGGATCATTTCTGCTCATTCTTTCCATGTTTCACTGTGTTGAGCTGCTGTACTTCACAATGAAAACCAGTTAAATGCTCTTAAACTGCAGTAGAGCTACATGTGAGTGAAGTACACTAGTGTTCAGCTGCAGGCCATAATTATCTTACACTTCACACATACACACAGGAAAGAAAATGTCTCCTTTCGGGTCAGACTCCAGCTATACGAACTGAACACAGACTCCTAGAAACGATCTCAAACACAGAAACACACAGCAGAGCTTCACTGTTCGCCCTCATAGTTTCGCTGAGTCTGGATAAACCATCAGCACAGCTATCAAACTAACTAGTGAATACTAACTGTGAAAACTACAAATACTGTAATCACAACACTTAGTTCATTCAGTCTATGAAATCAGGCATTTCAAGGATGATCAGCTGGTCTTCTGTCTTCTTGTAGCTCTGTCTCGGGCCACTTACATTACAGACATTACAGCAGTTTATTGCTCTGGTCTCATCTGACTATGGCGTGTTCACACAGGTGATCAGGAACCCTGGAGATCTTTCTTCTGGTGTGTTTCAGAGTCAGTAGAAAGGTCTCTTTAATGTCCTAAATTACTGGAACAGTGGCATACATTTTTTTTCACCTGTAAACTGTGAGTGTCTTAAGTACTGTTCCACAGGTTCATGTGCAATAATTGTTTATGGTTCATAGAACAAGCATGAAAAACCATTACATTTTTGACATTGTGGGGACCAGCCTGTGGTTTTGTTGTTTTTAATCATTTTTTTAAATTTAATGCTTTATAGGAGTGTCCCATATGTAAATGTAATATATGTACATACAGTCAAACCAAAAATTATTCAGACACCAGATATAATTTTTTTATATTTTTTTACTAGTGGGTGCAGGACACTATAGTTCATTTATGTAAGCGAGAATAGAAAAATAAAGTAAACTGTGACATATTATACCCCAAAATTCTTCATACAGTGGACTACCAGTGAAATTGATAGAAATATGGGACCAAATATTATTCAGACACTTTGACCTGTCCATGTTTTGCTTAAGTGTT
This sequence comes from Sinocyclocheilus grahami, assembly GCF_001515645.1. NCBI lineage: Eukaryota > Metazoa > Chordata > Actinopteri > Cypriniformes > Cyprinidae > Sinocyclocheilus > Sinocyclocheilus grahami. The sequence continues at coordinate 5,705 of NW_015506080.1, forward strand.
ATCTGACATTATCAAGATCAATTTGTTCTTAAACAGTTTTACTCTGAGTTCTTGTCATATGTTCTTACCATTTTCTAAACTATAGCGAATAAACTGTGATAATGTGTGAAATGTTGAAGGTGTCTGAATACATTTTGGTTTGAGCGTTCAGTTACATTCAGAATTCAAACTTTGGATGACAGATCTAACAGAGAGACAACTTAGACAATGTAGACAGAGTTTTTTTGAGCATGGAGACCAGGCTGGAAAGCTTTTGGCTTACCAGTCTTGATCAGCTAGCTCTTCTAGATGGATTTTGAGCATCAGGTCTCAGACAAGTGAATTAGTTACAGAACCAGCTGGAATCAACCTGGTGTTCTCAGACTGTTATGCTAGACTGTACACTTCAGAAAGCTCTTCAAATAGTACTGTAAATTTAGATCTTCTTAACTCTCTTGAGTATCCCATAATTGATGAAAACAGAATAAGGATCCTACTTCTTGCGGTAGTTATAGAGTTTATAGCTACACTCTAAATGTAGATTTTAAAATTCTGGCTAAAGTTTTATGTTCTCTTCTTGAACGAGACCAAATAGGCTTCACACCAGGAAGACACTCGTTTTTTAACACCAGAAGGCTTCTCAACATTCTCTTCTCCCGCCCATCTGACTCACCTGAAATGATTGTGACTCTAGATGCTGAGAAGGCCTTCGATAGGGTGGAGTGGGGATACTTGTTTTTTATATTGGGAAAGTTTGGGTTTGACTTTAACTTCATCTCCTGGAACTGACTTCTTTATTCCTCCCCTACGGCATCTGTATATACTAATGGCATACAATCTCCCCCTTCTCTCTTCAGCATGGGACACGACCTTACTCTCCTACCTTACTTCTCCATAACTTTTTAATTTAGCCATAGAAACTCTAGCTATCTGGCTCTGTAGCCACAGTGGTTTTGAGGGAATTTCTCGTCATGGTTTAGTTCACAAGCTTACTCTCTCTATGCTGACAACCTTTTATTATACATCTTGCTGCCTCTACCCCCAATTTGGGATATCCTAGATAAATTTGGCCAATTATCTGGCTACAAGATAAATTTAAACTACTCAGACAATTGTCACCCCTGGGTACATATGGAAACTTCATCAATGAAAAAGACCTTTTATTCTATTGGTTGTTCACAAATGCCCTTAGTTGTAAGCAGAGTCCCGGATAATACGTAACCAGCTTAATATTAACCAGCTCCCTTAAAATTTGCGTACAATTTAGGAAACATTATGGTTTACAAAGAGGCTCTACTTACTTGCCCATCCTTAACAATTATTTTTTCCCCCATCTAGACTTAGATTCTGCATTCGGCTTTGGACATCTAATGGCCTTCTCAAGATTAATGATCTCTGTGAGGAGGGGGTGTTTGCTTCTTTCTCCTCCTTATCTAAAAAGTATGATCTACCCATCTTTTAAAGATACCTGGGAGCAAGACCTGGGAGTTTCTATTACGGAGGACTTATAGCAGAGCATCTTGAACCAAGTGCACTCCTCTTCCATATGTGCCAGGCATGAGTTAATACAATGTATAATACTATTAAGGGCTCACTTAACCAATGCCGATTGGCAAAAAATTTCCCAGACAGGAGCGCTGCCTGCAACCGTTGCAAACATTCACCTGCCAATCATTTACATATGCTTTGGACATGTCCGCAGCTGGTAACCTTTTGGTCCGATGTATTTGAGACACTTAAAAAAGCTCTTAACATTAATATTGACCCTGACCCATTTCTAGCCCTGTTTGGGTTTTCCCTTATGCCTGATTTGACAGCACGAGATCGTAAAGTTTTTGCTTTTACTACATCCAAAGTGCACACACACAGCAGTGAACACACACACACATGCCATGAACACACACCCGGAGCAGTGGGCAGCCATTTATGCTGCGGCGCCCGGGGAGCAGTTGGGGGTTCAGTGCCTTGCTCAAGGGCACCTCAGTCGTGGTATTGAAGGTGGGAGAGAGCGCTGTACATTCACTCCCCCCACCTACAATCCCTGCTGGTACAAGACTCGAACCCACAACCTTATGAGTCCGACTCTCTAACCATTAGGCCACGACTTCCCCGGATAAGTCAGATAAGACAGAGATATTGCTTATTGGACCAAAAGACAGTGCACAGAATCTCGTGGATTACAATTTGCAACTAGACAGATGTACGGTTACTTCCTCTACAGTCAAAAATCTGGGTGTTATATTAGATAGCAACTTGTCTTTTGAAAATCATATTTCCCATGTTA
>NW_015506080.1:7991-9599 GCF_001515645.1 Sinocyclocheilus grahami
ATGGTGTGTACATATATTTTGAATATGTTACTTATTATCAGGTGAGGCAAGGGAAGAAGGAGGACTCAAAAATGCATAAATATATGGGATATATAAATGGAATTTATGAAAAACATGGTGTGTACATATATTTTGAATATGTTACTTATTATCAGGTGAGGCAAGGGAAGAAGGAGGACTCAAAAATGCAAAGGTAAATGGGATTTTTATTAGAGTTCATAAATAAACATAAACAAAAATTACACACAGGAACACAAAAAAAAAAACAGTTCAAGCAGGCAGTGGCAGGACTGACAGAAAATCATCCTTAAAGGAAAACCATCCACAATAAACTAGCACAGCACTGAGAACACAAGGGGAATAAATAAAGAAGGAAATGAGGGGGTAATGAGGGAGAGCAGGTGCAGCAAATCAATCAGTTCAGGTAACAAGAAGGGCGGGCTTTAGACAATGGACAGCGGAGCACATGACACATAGAACCAAACCAAACCATGTGTCTGCACAAAACTTGACACACGAACACACAGCCATTGAGAGCTCTCACCGACTGCACATCCTAACATGACATGAAAGCACACGGCCGAGCTCATGCTACACAGAACACAATCATGAAAGTACGAGGCTGATGATAAACACAAGCATGTGCTACACAGCACAGAACAACACACAAACAGAAGAACATACAGCCTGAGCGAAACTTGAAAATGCACACTCAGATACCAGAGCTCACAGAGAGTGAGCTAATGCTCATCCCGTTCCCTCACGATGGAAGAAAAACACAGGGAGCATGAATGTCTAAAGCCCGACACTGAACCAAAACCAAACTGTCATCATTTACTCACTCTCATGTCTATGGAGCCCTGCACATGGCATGCAGGAAAAAATATTAGGCTAAATCATGTGCACGAGTTACTATTTCGTTACCTCGATTTATAAATTGTATGCACGGTTTACTAATTCGTTCCCTCGATTTGCTAAATTGTGCACACGATTTATAAATCGAGAGAACGAATTAGTAAATTGTGCACACGATTTAGCAAATCGAGGGAACGAAATAGTAATCGTGTGCACGTTTTAGTACATCGAGGGAACGAATTAGTAAATCGTGCGCACAATTTATTTATTTTTTCTTGCATGTCACATGCAGGGCTCCGTACATGTCATTCCAAACTGGTATGAAGATATTTTGTAGAAAGTTGGTAACTACTTATGAGTTCTATACAAGCACACAAACAGATAGATAGATAGATAGATAGATAGATAGATAGATAGATAGTTAGATAGATAGATACTTTTCTCAAGTTATCTTCTTTCATGTTCCACAGAAAAAAAATCTTAACAGGAATGACATTAGAGGGGAAAAAATATGACATGTGGTGTATGTATGACAATGTATGTAAGACACTGTTCTTTATTTTTCTTATTTATCTTTTATAAAACATATTTAAAGAGAGGAAAACTTCATCCTTAATCCATGGGATCCAGGCTTTAAAGCTGTTTATTATGCTAATGTTATGCTCTGTAATTGCCCTAATGAAATTTACCATAGTTCTTGCATACTTACATTCATCAAACAGTGTAAAGACAGCTTTACTGATTATAAGGGGA
>NW_015506080.1:9609-10445 GCF_001515645.1 Sinocyclocheilus grahami
CCGATCTCTATTCCAGAATTGCACACAAACTGCATTGCAATCATTTCCCAAAATGTAATTTGTGTGGAATTTCTATGAAGTCTGTAAAGAGGAGAAAATACTGCACCAGGCAGAGCAAGCTCACTGTTCGCAAAACTTGAAATATAGGAAGACAAATATCTGGGGGTTTATATGAATGTACCTCTGAGAGGTACTGACCATCTTCAAAAATGTCTCGATGGCATTTTCTTTTCCTCTTACCTCCATATAATGCATATTAAAGTAATGTTTATATGCGCAGATGCTTTGGTTACAGCGGTAACTAAGGAAACTATATCGCTGCTGTTCCATAAGCACCACCTGCTGTCAGAGAATACATTTTCATTTTCATTCAGTCAGTCTGCTGTTTTTGTTTAGTGCAGGTGTCTTATGTTGCATAATTTCACAAATCTAAATTGCTTTAAATCTTGAAATTATACAATCTATTTCAAATCAAAAAGAACTGTTTATGCTGCATATATGTAGCACTACTGTCTGTTCAAAATAAATGAAAAACGTACATATTGTGCCTTTAATAAGAAAATCCTGCATATTCTAAATCGAATGTTTGCATTTTTTTGGTTTAAAGAAACTCGCATAAATAAATTAGACATTCTAATTATCCAATCAAAGAATGTGAAAATGCTGACGTTATCGTATGCTTGCTAGATCAAAGCCACTAGAAGGCAAGCCTGCGACCTTTAGCCAAAAAAGCGTAATGGCTAATGTTAACGCTTCCGCTTTGGCAGTACGTGGGAAAGGATTCCAGAGGTCATTTTTTTATGGATGTCAATGGAGGAGAGGCTTCACTACGCTGA
>NW_015506080.1:10968-11362 GCF_001515645.1 Sinocyclocheilus grahami
TTAGATTCTGAGAAGATGAGGATGTGAGCTAGAACGCTCCTAAGGTCACCCTAAGTTCGCACCAGGCTTCGGCCTTGACTTTCCATTCATCAAGATCCTCTGACTCAAACTGGTTCTTTTTCATCAACCAACTTGAGCCTTCAGATTGCATCAGGACTCTCTTTCAGACAGACAAGACGTGCAAGTGTCAAACTTAGTCTTATTAATTGATACATTAAGTATCATTTGCACCTTTTTACAAAGGTGTGTTTGAACTAAGAAACGGATGTTTCCTTCAGGCTGTAGATCTGCTGAACATCAAATGGTACCATGTTTTTATTTCTCTTCTTTTTACTGCCTAAGCTTTAACCCTTTTCCTATACCAACTGTGTGTGTGTGTGTGTGTGTGTGTGTG
>NW_015506080.1:11416-11770 GCF_001515645.1 Sinocyclocheilus grahami
ATGTAGTTAATAAAGTCTTACTTGTATCACACTTGAGGTTGTTCATTGTTTGCTCATAACTGGAGTCCCTAATCATGCAGATTTTTGCTACATGCTCTGAGTAGTATTGTACAGTAAGAAAGTTATCTCCCTTAACCAGGAAATTAACGTTCTTAGAATCGACAGACAGTTGAGCCTGAGAGGTCAAGTAAATATCTACAGCGGATCTAAATATTTATAATTAATTATAACTAGTTATGATTAATTATTCATATTTCCCCTTTGAGCTGATTCGCTACAAGGGGGACCAATTTATTTTTATAAAGTACGTAAAAAAATAGAATGTGTAATGCTAGGTCTAATTCTAGTTGGGAA
>NW_015506080.1:13181-13996 GCF_001515645.1 Sinocyclocheilus grahami
CTTGCTGAACAGTTAGAGAACAAACACAAGGAAGGTAATAAAGACCAAATATTGTAATGTCAAACCTATAATGTAAAAAAATGATAAATCTCTTTTTCTCTTTTCCAGTCAAGATCATCAGCTGTGCTCAGACTGGATCTGATCTGAATACTGAAACAGGTGCAGAAATAAATGCTGCAACAGTAAAATCATATGTTGGTTTCATTCTAGATCCTGCACAAAGTTTACTTTATAAATCACATTAGCATTAGATTCATAAAGTTTTTTAAGTCTATATACTGCTGAGGTTTGGTAATAATGTTGGACAGGTCAGGGTTTGGGATATATTAATGAGATCAGGACTGAGGTTAAGTGTGAGGGGTCCTGTACTGCAACAGCAGACCAATTCAGAGAGCACCACTGACTTTTCAACATCCCTACGGTCCATTTAACCCCTGCAGATGGAAATGACTGCCATTACACCTCATATAGAGTGGTATACAGTGGAGATCAAAATTAGAGAACAACCTACAATTTCCTCCAAGTCACTGCTTAGTTCTGTTTGAAGTTATCCTAACAGGAGTGAAAGCACAGTTTCTTAAGCATATTTCATGAGTTAAATGTATTCTGAAGTACAGTATAAAAACCTAAATGAAATATTTGAAATAGAACACTGATCAAAATTAGAGAACACTTACAGATACCTCCAAATTATTGGTGTTAATCTGGTGCATGGTGCTAATTTCTTTAATTATAAAACAAATCCTAGTTAACTGGCAGCATTTCTTTCATCTAAAAGGCCGTTCTAAAATGACTGAAACCCTCCGACAGCATGT
>NW_015506080.1:15215-16123 GCF_001515645.1 Sinocyclocheilus grahami
TATAATATGAGCACAAGCAGGGAGAGCAAGTGCTATTTTTGTCCCAAATACCACAACTGCAAATGTGATTTTATACAACAGTTCAGTAAATAAGAAGTTAATACAGTATTGTGTTATATTTTAAACACAATATTATCTGGTTTATCTCAGTTTTGCCAATGAAAATATTACTTATAAAGCCACAGGAGAACTGTTGTGCATCTCTGAGCAACACAGCAGTGTTTAGTTTCTAAATCAATGTTTTGAACGAATCGGGTGAACCAATGATTCAAAGGCTTATTCATAAAGAGAGTAATTTATGTCATTCCTGAATGAATTATCTGTTTGAACAAATCAAATGAATCAATGACTCATAAAAACATTTACTGCTACCTTCTGCCAGTTTTATTTTCTTATTTAGAGTATCATTTAATTTTAAAGCAAATTAATTTACTGGCACCCTTGTATGAACAAAGAAGCATGTGAAAATAAATCTGCATCATTAATCCTTTTGATCTTTTATTTTAAAAATTCACACAAACCTAACCTTTTATTGAAGTAAAACAATTGAAAACAAAAATGAATGTTCTGCCATGACCATTCCAGTTCCCTGACCTGAACCCTGTAGAAAATGAGTGTGGGGAGTGAATGAACATGGTCGTGGGAAACTGAAGGGTCTGGAGTGAAACTGGATGAAGGAATGATCTCTGATCTCTGGTCAGGTGTTCTCCAAAATCATCAGGTATTATAGGAGAGATTCAGAGCTGTCATATTGGCATATGGAGGTTTCAAAAAGTATTGAATTAAAGGGTGTCAATAATAGGGGTTATGAGCAACAGACTTCCATATTCTGTTAACCGGGTCTCATTGCTTCCGGTTCAAGAGTTTTGCATATGCTTCGTTAAATATGAAGCAGTTTTACTCGAGAT
>NW_015506080.1:16133-16977 GCF_001515645.1 Sinocyclocheilus grahami
AAATCAAGAGCCTGTGCACTTCCTACTAATTTCTGACTGCGGTAATCTTCAGAAATTGTAGTTATCTTTCTTTATGCTACAATCACTACTGTTCTCTAATTTTGATCACTGTGTTAATTTAGATTTTTGTTTTCCACAAAATAAAGGGTTTTTGTTGAGGTGCCTTGGCTATTTTGTAAAACACAGTTCTACTAGTATGGTATAGCCTAAAAATAAAATTCCTTCAAATTGTGAACTTTTAGAAATTTTTTAAGCCGTGAAAATAATTCTGCATCATTAATCCTTTTGATATTTTATTAAAAAAATTCACAAAAACCTAACCTTTCATTGAAGTAAAACAATTGAAAACAAAAATGAATGTTCTGCCATGACCATTCCAGTTCCCTGACCTGAACCCTGTAGAAAATGAGTGTGGGGAGTGAATGAACACGGACGTGGGAAACTGAAGGGTCTGGAGTGAAACTGGATGAAGGAATGGTCTCTGGTCTCTGGTCAGGTGTTCTCCAAAATCATCAGGTATTATAGGAGAGATTCAGAGCTGTCATATTGGCAAATGGAGGTTTCAAAAAGTATTGAATTAAAGGGTGTCAATAATAGGGGTTATGAGCAACATACTTCCGTATTCTGTTAACCGGGTCTCGTCGCTTCTGGTTCAAGAGTTTTGCATATGCTTCGTTAAATATGAAGCAGTTTTACTCAAGATGCCTTCAAAGTAGATACCAAAGATGATCATAACCAATGTCCATCACAAATGCGGACTGATATCTAAAAGTTTTTTTTTTTATTCGTTTCACTAACATTTGGATATAAAAATTTAATAAAACTTCAACAATAAAAATAGCTA
>NW_015506080.1:17005-17322 GCF_001515645.1 Sinocyclocheilus grahami
ATGAGACCTGTTTTCCGGGTTTGGTCAGGTGATGTTCGACATATACCCTATTGGGGCAAACGTGTATTTGAGAAAAACATCTTTTTCATAACAAGACCCCCCCCCCCTCATATTTTCAGTTGTTTTACTTCAATTAAAAGTTTTTCATTGTGTTTTTTTAATAAAAAATCTAAAGATTTATTTTCACAGGCTTTTTAGTTTAGATTTACAAAGGGTGTCAATAATTATAGCCACGACTATATATATATATATATATATATATATATATATATATATATATATATATATATATATATATATAAAAATTTTTTTTCTTT
>NW_015506080.1:18306-19411 GCF_001515645.1 Sinocyclocheilus grahami
AATTAAATAGAGAGATGATTTTGAAGTTAGCCAAGCTAGCGTTTGAACAGCTGAAGCAGGAAAACATTGTGTTCTATGAGAAGGATCTGAAAGAATGTGGTATTGATGTGAGTAAAGACACTGAGTTCACAGGAATGATCGCTGAGATCTTTAAGAAGGAAGATGGACTTTATAAGACAAAGGTCTTCTGCTTTGTGCATCTGAGTGTTCAAGAGTTTCTCGCTGCAGTGCATGTGTTCCTCTGCTACCTGAACAAGAACATGCGAGAGCTTCGGTTTTTCTTTGAAGATTCACAAAATACAGCCAGACAAAAGATTCAGTTCTTCTTTAGAAATGTCAAATTTCATGACTTAACAAAGAGGGCCACTGATAAAGCAATGCAGAGTGAGAGAGGACATCTGGATCTGTTCCTGAGGTTTCTGATGGGCATTTCTCTGGAATCCAGTCAGAACCTGCTCAAAGGCCTGATCAAACACACTCAAGACACCAGTGTGAGCATCAGACAAACAACTGAATACATTAAACAATTACAAAAACAAGACATCTCAGATGAAACTTCAGTCAACCTATTCTACTGCTTACTTGAGCTGAAAGATCATTCATTATATGAGGAAATCCAGAGTTACCTCCGTTCAGATGCACATCCAGGAAGAAACCTCTCATCTTCAATGTGCACAGTGTTGACCTCAGTACTGCTGATGTCAGAGAAGGTGCTGGATGAGTTCAACCCAAAGAGGTTCACGTCATCACGAGCAGCATCTTCAATGTGCACAGTGTTGACCTCAGTACTGCTGATGTCAGAGAAGGTGCTGGATGAGTTCAACCCAAAGAGGTTCACGTCATCACAAGCAGACTACAAGAGACTCATTCCAGCTGTGAGATGCTGCAGAAAAGCCCTGTGAGTAAATTCACTGACTGCTGTTTTATTCTACTTCACTAAATAATTAAATATCAAAATACTATGTGAAATATTTTCCTGTCCAGATTATGAAGGGTATAATAAATTATTGCAGAAACACTGAACATCAGAAAATAATCTGGTTTAACATTCTGTTTTGTCAGATTTGACGGCTGTGATCTTGATGAAGCATGCTGTGAAACTGTG
>NW_015506080.1:19914-24442 GCF_001515645.1 Sinocyclocheilus grahami
TTTTTTGGGCCTTGAAGATGCTGCCCTGACATTTGTGCTTATTTATGTTACTTATAACTTTTTAATGGATACATCGGTAACACTTTATAATATGTACACAGTAATAATAAATTTACAAATTTGCAAACTATTAGTTTTGTTTGATTGTTGTGGCTCTTGCAAAGAAAAGGTGCTGCAAAAAAAAAAAGCGGTAACACTTTCTATGAAGCCCGTATTTATAATACATTATAAGGGTATTCGTAAGGCATTATAATGAATGAATAATGCATTATAAAAAACCGTATAATATGTTGTATCATCTCATAAATAATCATAAGAACAGTTTTAATGTATTATAATACTTATTTGTGGTTATAGCTTTTAAGTGTCACGGCGCGGTAAAGGAACACACCGTGTAAACAGGGGTCTGGGTCCAAATGCAGGCTTTTATTAACTGCAGGGGAAAACAAAGTAAAAACCAAAACAGAAAACAAACAGAGCTAAGACTCTGAGACACAGGCTTGAGACAAGGAAGGGAATCTGATGCAATACGGCCACGTAGAGCTTGCATCAATCCACACATCATAGCTCGTACAACAACTACAAACAATTAATAATCTGCCCAGAGAGGCGTGGGGAAGGCGTATAAATAGCCCTCAGGATGGGCAACAGCTGTGCATGAGTGAGTGTGTGCACAGGTGTGTGGAGTCAAGGTAACGGAGTCCGGGAGGATGGGAAGTGGCGACCTTTGGTGGTGAGAGGGAGAACACCAGACGCCAGACCCTGACATTAAGAGTATGATGATTTATAACACACAATAAACATGTTGCATCCATTTAAGTTACAATGAATTATATTTCCCATATTTATAATGTATTATAAGTCTCATATCTTGCCATTGTTTAAGATCTGCACAATAATTTAGTACATCTTATTTGTGTTTTTACTGTAAAATGACAAATGCAAAGTCTTCATGAATACATCCAAAAGGCTTTATAATGTGGTCTTATTATTTATAAGTGGTCTTTGTAAGCTTTAAGTAAAGGGTAACACTTTAGAACAGGGAACACTTATTCACTATTAACTACGACTTTCCCCTCAATAAATTCCTAATTTGCTGCTTATTAATAGTTAGTAAGGTAGTTGTTAAGTTTAGGTATTGGGTAGGATTAGGGATGTAGAATAAGGCATTAATATGTGCTTAATTAGTACTAATAAATGGCTAATATTCTAGTAATGTGCATGCTAATAAGCAACTAGTTACCAGTTACCAAGTAAAGTAACTTCACTTTACTTAAAGCAGACAAAGACCACTTATAAATAATAATCATAATAATAAATTTTTTTCCTCAAACATCCATAAAAGCAGATATTAGATCAGATGAATGTGTACATATTGTCACGATTATAACCAAACTGCAACAAAATAAGGGCGCGAAGACGTGAAACCTGTGTCCACTTTGATCCTCCGTCACCCTCGCATCCCGGCAGCTCATCAGAAGTCTCAAGAGGAACCAACAAACAATAACGTGCGACATGTTTGTTTGGCTCAGTCCCTTATAAAGTGCCATAATCCAGTTCAGTAGCAAACCACGCACATCAGCAAATCACCTGCAACTCTGAAACAAACACACACAACTAGTCACAGAAACGTGACAACATTTGCTTTGAACTATTTTTATTGTAATATCAGCATAGTTATTTTGATGGTACCCTTTAGACAACTGTTGATAAGTAACTTTGCAACTTGCAGTCATTAGAGTATTAGTAGTATGTCTGATAAATATCTGCTAACACTTTATTTTGATGGTTCCCCAACAGACATTCAACTGACTATAAGCAACTTTGCAAGTACGTCAACTTATTCTACCAACCCTAACTTTAACCTAAGCCTACTAATACTCTAAATGAGAGTTAGTTGGCATGTAGTTGCAAAGTTGCTTTTAGTCAACAGACTAAAGGGGACCATCAAAATCAAATGTAATGTAATATAAAAAGAAAAAATATTACATTATTTGTATTTAAAAGTATTACAACTGAGCTTAAACTAGCTCACAGCAAAATTAACATTAACCTCTCACAGGAAACATACAAAAACACTGAACCACTCCTAACCTCTCACAAGATGTAGTAAGATACTGTGCACATCTTAAATAAATAATGTCATGATATGAGATAATACATTATAAATTAAGTGGATTTAATATGGAATTAATTGTGAGTTATAAATAATCATACTCTTAAACAGTGTTTCTCAACCCTGGTCCTGGGCGCCCCCCAAGCACTGCACATTTTGCGTGTCTCCCTAATCAAACACACCTGATTCAACTCATTAGCTCATTAAAAGAAACTCCAGGACCTGAAATGGGTGTCAGATAATGCCGAGTTCACACTGCACGATTTTAGCCTGATTTTTCACTCGCCGCTAGGTTTTTACGAAATCGCCGACAAATTCGCAAGTGACAATCACACAGTGTGAATGATCAAAGACGCGATCTGAGGGAATCGCTGACACGTTGCCGATGCCCTGTGAAATATTTGACATGCTAAATATCTGGAGCTGTTGGCGATTCACAATCACGCTGTGTGAAATGAGTTCTGACTGAAAACTACATCGGCGATGACCTACAGCCAATGAGAGACCAAGATACAGGGCAGCGGGAAGTTCGGGGAGGAGTTATATGAAATGTAGTTTGCGGACCAGTGTTGCCAAATCCGCGATTGCCGCCGGTTGTTTTTTATGTCAGCAGGTTGAAGTGACCCCAATAACGTGATATTTAGGCCCTGGAATGTGAATTGTACCAGGAGAACCCCGCCAAAAAAATTGGTATTTTACCCCCGAATGCGATTTTTACTGGGGGACCCCCTCGAAAGCAATTGGGCTAATTTCAGGCTAGTTTTGAGTAGTAATTGGGCGGGTTTTGAAGCGAAAACCTGGCAACCCTGCACCCGACAGAGCTGTCGGCGATTCTTCCTATTGTGAAGTCATGCAGTGTGTAACCTCCTGTCACCGATCCATCGTACAGTGTGAACACAGCAACAACTGAATGCTACCCCAGATAGTCACGCAATGTGAAACCAACAGTGAAGCGACGTCTTTGAAAATCGTGCAGTGTCAACTCGGCATAAGGGAGACATACAAAATGTGCAGTGTTGGGAGGCGCTCAGGACCAGGGTTGAGAAACACTGCTCTTAAAAGTTATAACCACAAATGCGTAAGTATCACAATGTATTATAATTGTTATGATTTATAGATGATACAACATATTATAAGGTTTTTTTTAATAATGCATTCATTATAATGCCTTAAGAATACCCTTATAATGCATAATAAATACAGGTTTTATAGAAAGTGTTACCTCAAAAGCTCTTGGTGCATTGTGCACCACAGTGTTGCGATCCAGACCCACATTAAAAGCAGCAGACAAGGTCCGTCCTTTTTTGAACAGCTTAAGAACCTGTTTACATCATGCCAGCACTTGATCTGGTGTATGAAAAAAAAGTATTGTACACAATGAGAATGCTGTACAACACAGTACACACACATATGATCAAAATAAGCATATAAGCTCTCATTTTTTCTCCTGATAAAGCATGACATCAGAATGCCATAACAGTAAGATCCTGATGTACACAGTATCGGTTCCACTTGTGGTGTTGAATTGAGTTGAATTGAGTATTATGTATGTGCCACAGAAGTTCAGTACAAAACGCAATACAACTATTGGGTGATCATATTTAGTATTTTATTTAATAATGGCTGTAAATTATGGTAAAATGTTTTCATAGTGGGCCACTGATCATTTTTAGTTAACCACTAGAGATTTCACTTATGGGTGAAGGAGGATCACATTGTCATTGAAATTGTGATGAATCTGCATGTAACTGACCCAAAGTTTGAGAAGTCTATAATCTGTAATTCAACTAATACAAAGAAGTATGTGTCTACAAACAAACTAACAAGCAAAAAAATAATTTTAATGCATTTTTTAAATTTTAAATTTTTTCAAGAATTTGTTCCTCATTAACAAAACCTATATTTCACATAACCTTAAAGCGCAATTTTCTGCAGAGTTCAGTTTGTGCCAAATAGATACTCAAAAATAGGTTCAACTTTACTTCAGGGACACAGCAACAACAAAAAGTGAATATAACTCATACATCGTGTTTTTGAAACTAAATTGTGATTGTACCTCTTTGCCATGGAGCATTCTTTGACTTCCTGTCCTTTTTGCCAGACATTTAGATTTTTTGCCCTTGAACTTCATCTTTTCTTCTTCCTTTTCTTTTCTGTATCTGTGTCTGAGGTAGAATCAGATCTAGAAGTTTCAGATGAAGAGTCTGTACAGCTATCATCAGAGGATTGTGAATGACTAGAGTCATCTTTCATTTTGATAGCTGTTAAACAAGACAATGAGAAGAATACATCAGGTTCAGAATATTGTACATAATATTGTTGTGTAAAAGGAACATGAGGAACATCAAAATGATCAAATCAAAATTATGAAAATGAATGTCTGCCTTGTTTTTATTCTAGTATCCAGTAAGT
>NW_015506080.1:25151-29506 GCF_001515645.1 Sinocyclocheilus grahami
TTTTCTTCTTCCTTTTCTTTTCTGTATCTGTGTCTGAGGTAGAATCAGATCTAGAAGTTTCAGATGAAGAGTCTGTACAGCTATCATCAGAGGATTGTGAATGACTAGAGTCATCTTTCATTTTGATAGCTGTTAAACAAGACAATGAGAAGAATACATCAGGTTCAGAATATTGTACATAAAATTTTTGGTGTAAAGGAACATGAGGAACATCAAAATGATCAAATCAAAATTATGAAAATGAATGTCTGCCTTGTTTTTATTCTAGTATCCAGTAAGTGTATAAGTTGAGTTATGCATTATCATGTAAAAAGAAATAAAGAGTTAAAGAGAGAACACAGGCTAGTGGACGTGCACACAACAGCACCACTGTTAAAGACACTGTTGCATGTACACTAGTACTAAACTGTCCTTTTCTTATGTACCATCAGTGCCTGATCATTTAATTTAGTGGTTTACTTTGAAATTTAAGATGTTAACGTTGATTATTACATGGCTCTGTGGGATACTTGATTCTGATTGGTCAGTCTGAGGTATGTTATTCCTCGATAACAACCGGTAAAAGCTGATAACACACGCTCATCCGGGTAACTGAAGTCGGCGCTATACTCTTTCCAGGGACAGTTTCTCTTCGTGGGAGCTGTGCGTTTGCTTAGCTAATAAAATATTAAAACTCAATTCAATATTATGTGTACAATTATTTAATTATGACATCCTGGTATCACGGACTTGCTCTCGTTTCATACAAACGCAGCTGCTGCCATTTTGCGATAATTGTTTTGTACACTGTAATGGATTATAAGATGTAACTAACAAACTAGTAAGATTTTATAATATTTTCATCTTAAATCAATATCTTTTATCACGTTAATTATTTGTGTTGAAATGTTGTGTAATAAGTGAATGAAGAATGACTGGAGGATGCAAGAGAAAGAAGTGGGTATTTAGGATGTTGAGTGTCAGGACTAAAGAAAATGGAAGTGGAAAGCCTAATCTAGAGCTTGTGGAAAAAAGGTCTCAAAGACATCTTGGTCCCCTTGATCGCCCATCATGCAAGTCCTGGGTCCTCTGTCATCAGTGACGAGTGGCGTGCCCACTGCATACTGTCAGTTCTAGGGTCTGATCATCATACTGTTAACCACAGCATGTGGTATGTACAGTAGACCCACATTCAGGTGCACACACCCAGCATATTGAAAGAGCCTGGAGAACATACACGGAGCAGATCTGGAGGAACCGGACTGAAAGCTTGCTATCTGATCACATCACTGTAATTGAGTGGTATGAATGACTTGCTAGGAAATACCGTGATGGGGCCTTTGGTAGAATAATTCATGACATTTCAAAACTGTATAAGTAAGTGTGTGTGTGTGTGTGTGTGTGTGTGGTACTCCAATGGTGGTGTTATGTTTCTATCTGTCAGGCCATCTTTTCTTTCTCATGTCAAGCCATTGTAGCGAATCAGCTCATGGGAAATATGAATAATTAACCATAACTAGTTATATTAGAGAACAGTCCATTTCTCTGGGCATTGTGTGTCTTTCTTATGAGGAAAATGCAGGGAGTTTATCCCCTGCATTCCTTTTAGGCCATAAAACCAGTGATATCATGATTAGTTGTCATGGTGACCAAGGTTGGGGGATGGTGTTCAGCCGAAATCCTAACATCCAGTATATTGAGTGAGGGGACTGTGACGATTTGTTAATCTAATGAATAATTGATTTGTTAAATCAAAATAAAAATTAGTGTGTCAGATTGGTCGAGACGCTACACCATGTTAATAAAAATAAATGTGTTATGTGTCTGCTTTGATCCTTACAAAAGAAGGTTAAGCAATGGCCAACTTTTAAAGTAATGGATCATTAATAAATGTTTTATTAGGGTTAAATAGTACTCACTTTAGATTAAGTCATGCAAAATGCTTAATTGTCATTAATTAATTGCTTTAATACTACCTTTATTATACATTAATTCCATGAATAATAAATGTTCCTAAAATGTTTATAAAGACACTAATTAAGCATTAAATGTGCATCAATTCACTTTATACATAAGCATTTATTTACTGTTAATTAATAACTTATTTTTTTCATGAACCATTAACAACTCATTTAATACTGGTGTAAAATATATCACTTTGATATAGTTAACAAGTTGTTAATAAAGGATGAAAAAACGTTATGTAAGTCTTTAATTAACACTTTCAATTCAATTACAATTAATGTTAATTACAGTAATAATAATCGAAAAACTTACTATTTGTTTATAACTTTTTTGTGTGTTAACAACATAGAAACTACAATTTATAAACTAATAATTAACTGTAAATTAACAGTTTGTAAATGATTTGTAAGTACTTTATTAGTCTGTTCTTATTATAGTGTTAACAAAGTTGCTTAAAATGTTTACAAATACATCTATACGTAAATACGTCTATCCCCAAGCCTAAACATAACCACTTAAAAAATAAAATGACATAATGCTGACAATATGAAATATATACAAATACTCATTAGATCACATGGTTTAAATACATCAGTTAGGATTAGAGGTAGAGTTAGGCGACAGATTATACAGTTTGTACAGTATTAAAACTGAAAATTAGTGCAATTAATGTCCAATAAATGTTGGTTTAAAGCACCTTATGATATTTTCTGATTTTCCACGATCTAGTCTAAAGTGAGTACTATTTACGGTCAATATGTTGTTAATAAAGCATTATATAAGTCTTTGCATATGAGCTAATTAAACAGCAACACTTTGTTAATTACAGTGATAATGAATTAACTCACTATTTGTATATAGTTTATTAATGTATTAACTACAGTTTATAAACTACTAATGAACTACAATAGTTTTAAAATAAGATATTCGATATTGTTATTGTATAATTATTATAAAGTGTTACCAATAAAGTCTAATTACACTGTATTTAGCACAAACATGCTGTAAGGGAAACAGGTCAATTTAGCTCAAAGGGAATCATTTAAGATTTTTAAAGGGAACTCCACCATTAATATGCAAGGGAATTAGGACAGAATCACTGTTTTACGGCTGATCACTGAGACGGCCAGCGATTCAGTGAACGAGCCATGTGACATCAATTCTGCAATGGACATTTATATCCAAAATATAGTGAAAACACTATTAATTAGCATATGTAACAAGATCGGCAGATTAAGACATTAACTTGTGAGCACAAAACACAAGATACTTCTCTTTTCAATATAAATAAGGCTTTATTGGATAAATCTAAGACATATAAACAGTCCAAACTCTAAGCTGGAGATATTGAGGTTTGAGTTTCAAATACTTGATTAATTATCTTGCAAGTTAATTATTAAAAAAACACATTGTTAAGATTTATTCTGTATGCAGTTACTGTGTTCTTCTTGTTCAGATTTTCCATCTGTAATCTCACTGCTCAGTCTTGTGAGAAATTGTCATCAGTTTTATCATCAAACTCTGTCCTGAGAGAGCTGGACCTGAGTAACAATGACCTGCAGGATTTTGGAGTGAAGCTGCTCTCTGATGGACTGAAGAGTCCAAACACTAAGCTGGAGATACTGAGGTTTGAGTTTCAAATACTTGATTAATTATTTTGCAAGTTAATTATTAAAAAAACACTGTTAAGATGTATTCTGTACGCAGTTACTGTGTTCTTCTTGTTCAGATTTTCCATCTGTAATCTCACTGCTCAGTCTTGTGAGAAATTGTCATCAGTTTTATCATCAAACTCTGTCCTGAGAGAGCTGGACCTGAGTAACAATGACCTGCAGGATTCAGGAGTGAAGCTTCTTTCTGAAGGTCTGAAGAGTTCAAACTGTCAGCTGGAGATACTGAGGTTTGAATTTCAAATACTTGATTAATTATTTTGCAAGTTAATTATTAAAAAAACACTGTTAAGATGTATTTTGTACGCAGTTACTGTGTTCTTTTGTTCAGATTTTCCACATGTAATCTCACTGATCAGTCTTGTGGGAGTTTGTCATCCGTTTTACAATCCTCAAACTCTGTCCTGAGAGAGCTGGATCTGAGTAACAATGACCTGCAGGATTCAGGAGTGAAGCTGCTTTCTGAAGGTCTGAAGAGACCAAACTGTCAGCTGGAGATACTGAGGTTTGAGTTTCAAATACTTGATTAATTCTTTTGCAAGTTAATAAAAAAAACACACTGTTAAGATTTATTCTGTACACAGTTACTGTGTTCTTCTTGTTCAGATTTTCCACATGTAATCTCACTGATCAGTCTTGTGGGAGTTTGTCATCCGTTTTACAATCCTCAAACTCTGTCCTGAGAGAGCTGGACCTGAGTAACAATGACCTGGAGGATTCAGGAGTGAAGCTGCTTTCTGA
>NW_015506080.1:30119-31952 GCF_001515645.1 Sinocyclocheilus grahami
ATACTGAGGTTTGAGTTTCAAATACTTGATTAATTATTTTGCAAGCTAATTATTAAAAAACCACACTGTTAAGATTTATTCTGTACGCAGTTACTGTGTTCTTCTTGTTCAGATTTTCCATCTGTAATCTCACTGCTCAGTCTTGTGAGAGTTTGTCATCAGTTTTATCATCAAACTCTGTCCTGAGAGAGTTGGATCTGAGTAACAATGACCTGCAGGATTCAGGAGTGAAGCTTCTTTCTGAAGGTCTGAAGAGTTCAAACTGTCAGCTGGAGATACTGAGGTTTGAATTTCAAATACTTGATTAATTATTTTGCAAGTTAATTATTAAAAAAACACTGTTAAGATGTATTTTGTACGCAGTTACTGTGTTCTTTTGTTCAGATTTTCCACATGTAATCTCACTGATCAGTCTTGTGGGAGTTTGTCATCCGTTTTACAATCCTCAAACTCTGTCCTGAGAGAGCTGGATCTGAGTAACAATGACCTGCAGGATTCAGGAGTGAAGCTGCTTTCTGAAGGTCTGAAGAGACCAAACTGTCAGCTGGAGATACTGAGGTTTGAGTTTCAAATACTTGATTAATTCTTTTGCAAGTTAATAAAAAAAACACACTGTTAAGATTTATTCTGTACACAGTTACTGTGTTCTTCTTGTTCAGATTTTCCACATGTAATCTCACTGATCAGTCTTGTGGGAGTTTGTCATCTGTTTTACAATCCTCAAACTCTGTCCTGAGAGAGCTGGATCTGAGTAACAATGACCTGCAGGATTCAGGAGTGAAGCTGCTTTCTGATGGACTGAAGAGTCCAAACTGTCAGCTGGAGATACTGAGGTAAATGGTTTTACATAAAATAATTAACAAAATTCTACCACAATAAATGGCTGTTGAATTTTGTCAAAAAAATGTTGCTTCTGGCATTCCAGAACTAGAGACAAAAACAACATTTGCAGGCTTTTTTTTCATATTTATACAGATACTAAGATTGCACTAAGATTGAAACGGCCAGAAACAATTACTAAAACTGCAAAACTGCTGCATTTTCAAAGATAGCTTCTGACAGCACTGCACAAGCTAGCAGCATAACATCTAGCAGCCGTGTGCAGGACACCCTTAGCATCTTGGCTAGGGTCCAAATTTAACACAGCTCTGGCAAGTATATGAAAAGGGTTTTACTTGCCAGATGGCTGGTAACTTATTTATAAATTCTAACAATGCATGGTTGTGAGAATGTGATACTGGTTAGTGTGATCATCAGATTGCAAAGGTTATGATGTATATTGTATATGTATATAATCATACATTTCTATAATTACGAGTGAAGTGTGACACAGTATTCACTGAAACACAAGAAACTCAAGTCTCAGAGTGATTCAGTTTGCTGTAAATGCTGTTCCACATAAACTCATCTCTACCAGTGCTGTGAGTTTGGGTCACTTATAACATGGATTGGAAAACTAAAAATGCACCAAATATCTTGATAAATTTGTAATGAGAATTGTTTATAAATCTGTTGAAGCATCAAGAACTTTTAAGGTTGCTTGTAGTTTTCTAAAATATAAATTACTTTATATATTATATACTTTATGAAAATAATAAAAGCTCTATTTTTAAAGATTGAAAGCAAATATATTATGAAAGCCATAAATAATAGCATTGAAATTTTACTGTAAATATATTTGAACTATTTGCAATTAATATTTTTATTTTACAAATATGTTCAGATTCACTCTTAATTGTTTGCCTAAAGTGCTGAAAATGATTCTATGGGTGTTTTCACATATTTTTAAAAAGAACCAACCCCAGTTCACTTAAAGTGAACCAGAATGGGAAC
>NW_015506080.1:41658-42771 GCF_001515645.1 Sinocyclocheilus grahami
CAAAATATATATTGTGTGTTGGAGTGGTCCAGACGCTACACACTTTCACATAAAACACTTTCAAAAAGGAAACCTAAACGAGGAGAAGGGGCGCCGCTTATTGTTTTCGGTCCAGTCTTCTGTCACGGTGTGCCTACTGTGTCGGAGCGAGGAGACGAAGGAGCGCGGAGACAGAGGGAATCCAGAAGCATAATACACTTGATTTCTCAAGGAACAAGGAGCACACACGTAGCACACGGGGTAGACAGTTAAGACTGAACACAGGACTCAGGAAACACAAGGCTTAAGTACAGGAACTAAACGAGACACACTTGGAATCAATAAACATAATAAACATGGGAGAAACTGGGTAAAGGAAGGGACATGGGGAGAGAAACACATGACACAGGAACACAGGACTGACAGAGTCCTTATGGTGTTCACAGTATAGTGGACTCAAAAGAGAACACAGTCCTTTTCTTGGTCTTCTTCAGCACTGAAGTGATCTCAGGCTCTTTCTTGTTCACACCACAACTTCACAAGAACTCAGACTCCAGCTTTCTGTGCAGCAGTGGAACGCTGGAGTCTGACCTACTGGAACATTTGGAAGATGAAGTGGACAGGGAAGGGGATGAGGAAGAGCTTTATCCAGAGCTTTAACAACATTTCAGTCAAATGTCAAATTAAAAGGGAACATTATATGTAAAGTTAATTCAACTTCTTTTTTTCTCAGAAAAGATAGTATTCAAATTATGTCAACACTGCCTTGTAAATTGTACTAATACACTGAACAAAATTATAAACGCAACACTTTTTGCTCCCATTTTTCATGAGCTGAACTCAAAGATCTAAGACTTTTTCTATGTACACAAAAGGCCTATTTCTCTCAAATATTGTTCACAAATCTGTCTAAATCTGTGTTAGTGAGCACTTCTTCTTTGCCGAGATAATCCATCCACCTCACAAGTGTGGCATATCAAGATGCTGATTAGACAGCATGATTATTGCACAGGTGTGCCTTAGGCTGGCCACAATAAAAGGCCACTCTAAAATGTGCAGTTTTACTGTATTGGGGGGTCCGAAAACCAGTCAGTATCTGGTGTGACCACCATTTGCCTCACGCAGTGCAACACA
>NW_015506080.1:42957-54156 GCF_001515645.1 Sinocyclocheilus grahami
GACGACGAACTGCAGTCAGGTCGAGACCCCGATGAGGACGACGAGCATGCAGATGAGCTTCCCTGAGACGGTTTCTGACAGTTTGTGCAGAAATTCTTTGGTTATGCAAACCGATTGTTGCAGCAGCTGTCCGGGTGGCTGGTCTCAGACGATCTTGGAGGTGAAGATGCTGGATGTGGAGGTCCTGGGCTGGTGTGGTTACACGTGGTCTGCGGTTGTGAGGCCGGTTGGATGTACTGCCAAATTCTCTGAAACGCATTTGGAGACGGCTTATGGTAGAGAAATGAACATTCAATTCACGGGCAACAGCTCTGGTGGACATTCCTGCAGTCAGCATGCCAATTGCACACTCCCTCAAAATTTGCGACATCTGTGGCATTGTGCTGTGTGATAAAACTGCACATTTTAGAGTGGCCTTTTATTGTGGCCAGCCTAAGGCACACCTGTGCAGTAATCATGCTGTCTAATCAGCATCTTGATATGCCACACCTGTCAGGTGGATGGATTATCTCGGCAAAGGAGAAGTGCTCACTAACACAGATTTAGACAGATTTGTGAACAATATTTGAGAGAAATAGGCCTTTTGTGTACATAGAAAAATTCTTAGATCTTTAAGTTCAGCTCATGAAAAATGGGGGCAAAAACAAAAGTGTTGCGTTTATAATTTTGTTCAGTGTATAATGGCTTCGATACTGAATTGCTACATTATATTTCTTGGCATCTAGGGGGTAAAATCACTGTTTTTGACGTAACTAAACTCACAGTGTCACTGTTTGCAGAGTGCAATTCACACACACGACTTTAATCTCTCTCTCTCTCTCTTGTTAATTATTTCAAAACTGTTATAATTCATGCATTCAAATAAATGTGATCTCACAGCACTACTTCTTCTCTGTGTCTGATTCAAAGCGGGAAGAATGCTAGTTCTCCGCTGCACGTTGGGTGGTTTGTTGCCTCCATGTCATGTCAAATTATTTAATGCACAGCTAGTCATAGATTACATAAATGTAAAGAAAAACTATCGTCATATCATATACAAAAATTATTTATTTACCAGAAAAGTGTAGATACACAACACAGTAGTTCTGAAAAAAATTATAATAATGAATTAAATAATAAAATATTTTTTTTTATAAAATCAGTTAATTAGAGATGATTTTGATTATTACAATTTAATGAAACCATTCAAATGGAATCCAGAAAATTAATGGAAAACACAGAATTTGGTAAAAAAAAAATAAAACTGATTTTGAGATATTTTTTTTACATTTTTGTTAAACTTTTAATAATTTGCTGTTAAATTGTGTAAATTTCATGATTTCAATTAATTAGACATGTTTTTTTATTCATATTTATTCATTTAACCATTAAAACAGAATCTAGAAAAATTTAAATGGAAAAAACGGAATTTGGGAAAAAATAAAATGGGCCCTAAGAAGGTTCGCTTTTGGGTCGCCTTTAGGCAGGGGGGGCTCCGAGAGCATTTGGAGGGTTAAAACAAACTAGGTGTGAAAATACCGTATTAGAAGTTGAGTAAATATGCCACCCTCACAAATGGAGTTAAGCACAAAAATGACATCAAATCATTATCCAGAAATTAAAAATTAATATTATAAACATTAAATATGGTCATTTGCAGCCAGAAGGGATGCTTGAACTAGCCTGACCAGTCAAATGACTGAGAACTAATGCTGAGGTCTGAGGATGTCCTCATATGAGCACATTAGTATGAATGAGGCTTGTGTGAATAGCATATGTTTCTATGCTTCTACCTCCTCAGCGCATTGCTCGGTCATCTTTAAAATAAAATAATCAGATTTTCAACACAAACAAGCTAATTGCACATATTCATAACTCAGACAAAACAAATGAACAACAAAACAGTACTTTAACTCACCCCCTAACTGGCCTCAAAACAGTAAAACTACAATGAAAATAGCAGCCTCCTCCCTACAGCTTCCATAAAAGGTAGAAACAAACATATTCAAAATGATAACTTATGTTGCAAACATTAACAACTTGTAAATGAAGGAACAAAAAAGCCCTAACTTTAAAGCGGACATCGGATGCCCATTTTCCACAAGTTGGTATGATTCTTTATGGTCTTCATGAAATGTCTCCAACATACTTTGGTTAAAATTCCTCAATGGTCGTGTAAAACAACACCCTTTTTAGTTGTCAAAAACAGCTCTGTTCACAGTGAGCCGTGTTTCTTTAAATGATAATGAGCTACTGCTCACCTCACCCCACTCTTCTGTTATTTTGTGTGTATTCGGTGGTGTTACCATCAAAAACTAAACTAATCCACTGCCTCCTCAGTGACTCTGATGATAGGAGAAAATGAAGACTTTTATGTTCACTTTTACATCCAACTACAAAACACCTGCATTGCATCTGAAGCTTCTGTGTAGCTCGATCTGTGTGAGTGACTGAATGTGTGCGTGTGAGCTGCAGTGAAGACAGCGCATTAGTTTAGAATATTTGTGCAATGATCACCTACCAGCAATGTAAAGATGATTTTATTCATATATTAGAATGAGGACATTACAATATCAATATATTATAACAGGTACATTATTATTTATGGGCTTGAAAACAAGATGCAAACAATCCTAATATTGTACCTGGTCAAGAGTGCCCAATGTTGAAACGTGAAACCTGCACCATTACTGATATTATACAGTTCTGGAGGCTCTTCATAATGCAGAGATCAACCGTCTGCTCCGCCTACAGTCAGCAGTGAACCTACAGTATGTAGTGTTTAATAAACAGCTGTTTTACTGAATTCTGCTGAGGTGAAATTCAGTGCAGTCCCGTATCGGGATACGTATCGTATCATGACTTTACTGGTGATACACAGCCCTACTAGCAGCCACCCCATGTACTCTAGCAACTACACAACAACACCCTAGCAACCATGTTGTGTACCTTGGCAAACACATAGCAACCAACCAGAACATGTTATCAACTGCATAGCAACCACCCAAGTGCCCTGGCAACTACATAGCAACTCCCAAGCAATCACCCCGAGTACCCTAGCAACTGCATTGCAACACCCTAGAAACCACCCTGAGTACCTTAGCAACCACCCAGAACACGTTATCAACCGCAAAGCAACCACATCACGTTCTTTAGCAACCACATAGCAACTCCCTAGCAACCACCCTGAGTACCGTGTATATTAACTGCATAGCAACAGCAATTTGTTCACTGACTGAATGAGACTCTGTGTGTGTTTTCTAGTGTGGATCATGGAGGAGAATCCAGGATTACAGCAGGACTACAGAAATGTATGTCTAAACACACACACACTCACACACACGCTCTCTCTCTCGCTCTCTCTATCACACACACACACACACTTGTTTTTATGCATCGTGGGGGTCACCTGTCAGAATTGCTACATAATGGGGACCACCCTTTCCTATGATCCTACAGACCTAAAAAAAAAATAACGTGACAAAAACTAAAAAGCCTGTGTGCCTCACTTCAGATTACAAATATTTCACTACAAAAGTTATAAACCTGACGCAGTGGTTACTTGTGGGGTCATTTCAGGTATAGTGTATATCTGGGGTCCGCCAAACACACAACCAGTATATAGTCATTGTGGGGATCAAACTCACACCCATTTTATTCTTTTTGTAAAGTTATTAAAGTAGTAAACTGACTTCAACACATTTTTTAAAGCAGTTTGTAAAAAGACAATCTACTTTGAATAGATTAGGAGCTCCAAACAAAAAAATGCTCCATTATTTATAGATTCAGTAGACGGTCTATTTAATACAAAGTAACATTGCTTGTAAAACGCATTTATAAAAAATATTTGACAAACATGTAAAAAAAGTAAACCAATAGCTCACCCATTTAGAAATCACCACTTTATGTCAAGTCAAATCTTTTTTTCTTTCAAGTTTAAAGGCAGATTTTTGCTCCTAAGTGAAAGTTGTAGAAACCAGACTGTTAACTGTGGTTTTAAACTACTCTTTATGGTCAGAACATGACAAACACTTTACGTTTCCAAATTCTTTACACTTTTCCATTCATTTTCCTCAACAAAATAAATATCTTAATAGAAAAAAATATAAGTTTTAGTCTCTGCATGTTGTAATGAGTGATATATAAATCATGACGCAGGTTTGTGTTCCTGTCTTTGACACACATCTTCAGCACAGTTTGCAGTGCAGGCTGCAATATTAATAATATTACATTTTCTTGTCTCTTAGAAATGCACATTTGACAGTAGCTTGAGTTTGGATGCAGATGTAAGTTTATGTTCATTATCAAAAACAGGAACATCTGTAATAATTGTAACAACCTTATTTTTATATGGTGAAATTTAGTTAATCTGACTGTTTGAGTTTTATTAAAAATTAGTCTTCATTTTAATCGAAGTCTTCCATAGTAGCACACATTTAGATCATGATAACCACAGTTAATACCACACAATTAGCACCTCAATACCATGGTAAAAATATAACTGTATGGGTTCTAGGTATTTGTATGAAAAACAGTAGTCTAACTACACAAACGCTATAGCTTAATCACAAAAAATACTGTATATTCCATTACTCCTTTAATTCATGTCTATATTAATAATATAATCAAATTTTATATGAATATCCCACATTTCTGCCACAATACCATGGTGCCGTTAGTGTTACTACAGTAAATCCATGGTAAATGATGGTGATTTGTAGATGGAAAAGTCTTCTGACTGTATCATTGCTCACAGTGTTTCTGCTGTTTGTCAGCGCTGTTTCATCTGGATATAAACTAGTTTAAATCGCCGAGTCATTTGTGTTCTTCGCAACTAAAGGTTAAAAAAACACATTATTTTCCACACACTGTACATTATTGTTGCTCCTCTATGACCTGCCTTTCTGAAACGCATCGATTTTTACAAAGCTCATCGGTCTGAAAAGCGAGGTGTGCTCTGATTAGCCAGCTATCTAGTGCGTTGTGATTGGCTGAATTCCTCAAGCATGTGACGGAAATGTTACGCCCCTTTCCATTCTGTGATGCCGTGTGTCCCAGCCAGAGCATGTGAGCGGAGCAGAGCAGAGTGGGAGCGGAGTGGTAATATTTCCTTAAGAGCGCAGAGCGCCTTTCTGAAGATTCCACTCCGCTCGCTCAAAACGCTCAGTGCCGCTCGCTCAACCCAGAATGCCGTTTGGTGATTTGCTTGTTCGAGATCGAGAATCTGTAGAGATCGAGAATAGTAGAGCAGTTATGGAGTTCAGATATTGTTTCAATGAAGTTGCAAGCCTTATACATAAATGTAAAGTAAAAATCAAAGTTAAGAATGAGCAGGGAGAAGAAACTGAGAGGGAGTGCGGTGAGACTGTTGAAGTTAGTACAGATTCATATTGATTACAGAAAGCACGAAGATGTATGCAAACATGGTGCAGCAAAAGGTGAGCTAGTTGCATACCATAATAAATGAATAAACAGGTAAGCTAAGGTTATATTCGGTTGTGCGGAGCCCCGATCATGACATGCAGACAAAATCACAGCCATAAATTTAGAATAGGCTAGTTCTCTTTTATGCTAGGACTACATTATGGCCACGAATTAAGAATTAATTTTTTCGTTTAGTCTAAATTATGGCCACAAATTAAGTATTTGTTCTCTTGTTTAGGCTTAGCTGCCACTCTCTTTTATGCTAGGACTACATTATGGCCACAAATTAAGTATTCGTTCTCTTGTTTAGGCTTAGCTGCCACGAATTAATTCGTTCGTAAATTCGTTCATTCCCTATAGTAGGCCTAAATCGTGGAACTAATTATTATATTTCGTAATTACTTATTACAATCATTATTACTTAAAATTAATAAATAATAATAAAAACCTGCTGACGTCGTAGAAACTAATTGTTCATTCGAATTATATTCGGAGCTCCATAGTTATTAAATAATCTCAGTTAAACTGTAGACCTAAGCTAACACACAGCTGTATATAGGCCTAAATACAGAACTACAGAGTACAGAAGATATTAGCATACACCACTTAGGCCTATTAAAATATTATAAAAAAAAAAAAAAACTGACCCGAAACAATAGGTAGTCCTTCAGAATGTAGGCTAGATATAGGCAGCAGTAATTTATAATCTAATATAATGCACGCAAATTTGTTCTTTACAGAACGGAGCGGGATCTGAGCGGGAATTGGTTTACGGTGAGCGTGAGCGGAATATTAACGGAGCGCTTGCTTGTGCGGTTAGAGCGACTGAGTGGAGCGCACGTCCATAGAGCGGAAAACATAGCGGAGCGTCACACCGCTCCGCTTCGCTCACATGCTCTGGTCCCAGCGCGACAAGACAAAAACATTAAAACCCATTACAAACTAGGCATTTGTTGCATCCAGTGGGGACATAATTACTGATTATAATGACTTATACTGTGTTTTTAAACATAAAACCATGTCTGCATTTGTGATCAGAGAAACGACAAAAAAGCCTACTCTACACTGCTCAAAACTCGCGTTTGAATCATCAGTGGCAAATCCTTTAAATATGTAAACGTACTTACAGGCTGTGAGTCAGAAGCGCCAGACTGTTCTTGCAAAGTTGGAACTGCCCCACTTTATAGAAACAGACACCGACATTGTAGACTACTCCTCCAGGAAACAGTCCTTGTACTCTTTAAAATGTGCTGCACACATCTGAATATTTGGGTTGAAGTGTTCTGGAACGGTGTTGTAGAAACTTAACCACTGATTTCTAGTTGTGTCCTCTTTTAAAATCGGTTCACATGAATCGCGTGATTCTATCTTCTGCATATTTACATTGATTTACAAAGTTAAAAAAATTATTTTCTAAAGTGTTAAATTTCTTTAGCTTCGCAGTACTACTTAAAGTTACTGACACGTTAAAGTGTTATTAATCACAGTAAACAGTGCAAAAGAGCTCAATGTAGTGCTGGTGCTGACGGACACACAGCCGAAGCACAAGCACAAATGCTGCCTCTCAGATTCATGTGATGCTGAATTCAGTTCTCTTTCACAGCTTATTGCACTTAAATTGTCAAATACACACACAAATATGTTCTTAAAGGGACAGCAGCCTAATAAATTGTTGGCATCTGTTACATATGTATATATATATGAAATAATTGCACTGCTTCTGACTGAATCACTATCAATTTATATGTAATTCATACAGTGAAGACTATACAGTATTTTATTTTTACATTTGATTATTCAATTTCTGTAGTATTTCTTAAGACATGTAAAATAAACTGAGGCTCCTGAATCTGAATTTTTTTAAAAAAGTTTATTTAACCCTCTGGGGTCTGAGGGTGTTTTGGGCCCTGGATAAGTTTTGACATGCCCTGACATTTGTGCTTTTTTCAGTTGCTAATAAACATTTTAATGACTAAGTTTAGTAGCACCATAATCAGCACAAACTGGGCTACAATAATATGTGAGCAGCATGTATGTATGTGATTGTGTTTTTGAGAAAACAACGTTTATGCGTGCTTAGTGAAAAACTAAAATTTTAAAGTCACTGAAATAAGGCCATAAAACACATACAGAACATTTGTTCACAGGACTATTGAGAACAGATCTTGAAGTCTAGAATTTTTTCATCAGAATGATGTGAAAATCATCTTGTTTACTCACTCACAGAAAACAATATATTGATTTAAATTTTCTAAGACACTTTTTGTGTAGAAAAGGAATATGCGAGGGGGCGTGAATGGTCATGTATAATGAGTGATTCACACCTGAGAAGACAAAGGCCTGCATAATGAGCTGCATAATGAGCTGTCAGGTGTGTGACTGAGAGGGAATTGCTACAAGAAATAATGAGGAAAAAGAAATGTATCTATTTTTTTGTTTGTAGTTTATTTAGAATATATATAACTATCACATCATTTTGGGAGTGTGTGCATCACATGGTCTTAGCTGTGGTCCAGGCTCTTGTGCGGGGCAGAAATCTCAGAGCCTGTGGAACATGTCAACGTCAGTCTCTGGTTTCCATGACCAATTTATTATGATTATTTCACATAGAAGAAGGACACGTATTGATCGCGTCTGCGCTGATTAGTTTATCACATGACTACTTTGAACAGTTTCGTCAAATGTTCACACTTCATTTCATCACAGATGATGATTCTACAATATATTAATATTCCACTAAATTATGCGATCTGAAGTTTGAGCGCTCTCTCCCGTCTCACTGACATCACACATGGGGCAGAAATGTCACGAAAATTATAAAAAAAAAAAAAAAAACCATTTAATGAGGTTCTGTTTTTATAACATAAGCCCATTAGCCTATCACACAAACAAGAGTCCTGCCCCCCCAAATATCTGCAGCATCGCAAATGTACAATAAACTACAACTTACTGAACTGTCAGACACAAAATTCAGTTTTGCTCCGTCAGAAAGAGAATAGAACAAACAGCAGAACAGCTGCTTCCCCGAACAGCAGTTTTGTTCCTCAGCGTTACACGGAACAGAAAATGATTCAATCAAGCTATAAGTACAGTCGTTTGCGAAGTTAAATGAATCAACATTTTAAACGAATCAGTTGATTCAACTCACTCATTAAGACAGTCACATGCTGCCACCTACTGGCGGTTGTGTCATATTTTAAAAAGCTTATTTCATTTTTTTGCAGTCATGTAATATTTCTATATTTAAATGTTATATTTAAACTTCACATAATTTATTCAAAATCCATCTATGGATTTTGTTGATAGTAATTGTATTAGCCAACATGTCTCTTTTTTTCAGATTGAATTTATTGATTAAATAAGAACCTGAAATAAGAGGACACGTATAACAATATATTTCTTTAATACTAATACATCTCTGGCTTTTTTTAAATGTTATTTCAGAGTTTTGATCTCTCAACTGAGAGAACACATCTTGCTTATTGTATTATAATGACTATTACATCTAAACTTTGACTATGCTGCATATTAATTGTACTATGTATGAACCTCAAAGTATATTTACATTTTTGTGTATTTTGTGTTGCTCCATAATGATGCTCTAGTTGAGGGCATTTGTAGTGTATAGGGCCCAAACATAACCTCAAGCCCAGGGGCCCCCGGTCCCCTAAGTCCTGCCCTGGTGGTATGTTAAGATGAGGGAAGATGCCCCCTAAAGAACAATGTGCATTTACCTGTAAATTGAAACATATTTAGTCAGAAATGTAGCATGTATAGCAGGGGGTGGCGAACTCAGGTCCTGGAGAGCAGCTCCAACCCTAATTAAAACTCACCTGCCTGTAGCTTCCTAGTAACTCTTCAGACCTTGATTAGCTTGTTCAGGTGTGTTTGATTAGGGTTGAAGCAAAACTCTGCAGGGCTGCGGCTCTCCAGGACCGTGTTCAGGTGTGTTTTATTAGGGTTGAAGCAAAACTCTGCAGGTCTGCGGCTCTCCAGGACCAACGTTCACCACCCCTGCTATACATGCTACATTTCTGTCTAAATGTTTGAATTTACAGGTAAATGCACATTGTTCTTTAGGGGGCATCTTCCCTCATCTTAACATACCACCAGGGCAGGACTTATGCATCATCGTCATCATCCTCAGTCAATGTGATATGGGAAAAAAATAGAATAACTTGACATATGATCTATGACAACTAAATAAACAAATCTAGCACTACAGGGGGTAAGATAGCCTCGTATTTATTCTTAAAAAACGCATCCAGAGTAAATTACCTCTTATAACATTTGTATTAATATTTATAAATTATTTATTTATTACATATTAACTATTTATACAAATACTAAATCATTCTAACACTGTGTTTTGGCAATTTAGTTGAATAACTGGTAAAAGACAAAGCAGAATCCAAGTAAAAGACAATCATCTGAAAGTTACTTTTGAATTATAATGGGTTACATTTAAACCTAAATTCTGTGCCAATTCTGGGGGGGGGTCTAATTACCCCAAGGGTCTAATTTTACCATTTTACTTCAAAATAAAATATTGCTTACTCCACAAATCTGAAAATATTAATGTGTTCACAGATCCCTACTTATCAAATACACAATATCATAGACAACGTCAAAATACAGTCATAGATTTTCCAGTGACACAAAACTACCTCAACTCTGTTTCGACTAAATCTGAATAAATCTCATAAATGTTGATAATAAGATGAAATGACAAAAATGCTGTCTATGATTAAGAAATTTAGGGTGAGAGTGGAGGGATATCTTGCCCTGTCTTACTCTACATGTGTTATGAACATAAGCTTGTACATATGTACTTGTCAGTCAGCCATAATCACAAAATGATCTAAAAAAAATGATCATACCTCTCTTTCTTTTGAACTTTTTCTGGAATTAAACTCATATCAGTGTATCTTTGGAATAATCTGCCTTTCCATGAACATCTCTCTGCTTGTAAGGCTGCTAGATGTTAAACTGGAAATGCTGCAAGCAGAAGTAATTGTGCAAACAGTCAAGAGAGTAAAAAGTCATAAAAAATAATCCAGAGATGAATCACAAATAATTCCAAGTAATTTACCATCCTCAGAAACAACCTAATTTTCTAAGTAGTATTTGATCAAAAGAAATGGAAACATACATTAGAAAAAATATGATCTGTAACAATTTGAAAATGTAATTAAAATGTTAAAATTCATCAGTGAGTTGTGTAGCTCCTACAGGACCAGAGCAGTTCTCTACAGCGGTCATAACTTCATCAACCATACATGAAGACTATAATAAAGATGACACAAATATTAGTTAAAACCATTACTTATAGACCAGGTCTCCACTACACTAAACCATACAGTGTGTCTGCATCAGAAATGGCATACTTCGCCACTGTACAGTACAGGAAGTGAAGAGGGAAAGAGAGAGAGGGGGCAAGATCGGGAAAGGTCCACGTGCCAGGATTCGAACTCGGGTCGCTACAAGATCTTTAGGTCCCGTTCCCTCTACCCTTCAAAAAATAGTCACAGTCTTAAAGAATCGGTTTCTCACATCTGTAAAAATGACAAAAGTAGTCCGATTTTGTCAAACCTTTCTCCAAAGCCAGTCACTTGCTCCACAGTCGTATGTTATTTCCTCTCCAGGAATAATGTCTCTCACTGTAAAAAGGCACAGATGGGTTTTTCTGGGCCACAGTCTTCTTCATGGTGCAGCTTCTGGTGAAAGTGATTATTATTCACCAGCCGGCCAAGAGTGCCGTTCTCTTTAGTCACATCAATGCTTCAATAATAATAA
>NW_015506080.1:55054-55913 GCF_001515645.1 Sinocyclocheilus grahami
GCAGGAAGTTCATAGACGGCCTCCTTGGCCGGAACAGGACAGGCAGGAAGTTCATTGCTGGGCGCCACCACCACGCAAGGAACTGAGGCAAGTGTCGCCATCTCGGGAGGTTCTGCAGCCTGCGCCGCCACCTCTGAAGAGACTTCAGTGGACACCGTGGCCTCTGGGAGCACGGCAGTGGACACCGCTACCTCGGGAGGTTCTGCAGCGTAAGCCGCCACCTGTGGAGATGTTGTAGCCGGTGCCGCTGCCTCTAGCAAATCGGCGGTGGAGTACGCGGCCCAGATACACCATAAAGCAACCCCCCATATGGGAAGTGCTGAAGACAGGGGAATGAGTTCAGGAACAGGAGGGCTAAAGTGAGTGGGTTTGGGGATACCAGCTGCGCGTGCAGACACCAGCGGTGCATCCCTCACACTGGACACCAGACTGGGATACCGACGGACCGACCCCGACAATCTGGGTGCAACAGACAGGACGTGACATGACTCTGGATGATCAGCTGGGATGCGACATGAATCTTGATGACTAGCTGAGACGTGACGTGACTCTGAATGAATAGCTGAGACGTGGCGAGACTCTAGAAGGTCAGCTGTGACGTGACGTGACTCTGGACGAACAGCTGTGATGCGACGAGGCTCTGGACGAACAGCTGTGATGCGACGTGAATCTGGATGACTAGCTGAGACGTGACATGACTCTGGATGACTAGCTGAGACGTGACATGACTCTGGACGAACAGCTGAGACGTGACGAAGCTCTGGATGAACAGCTGAGACATCATGAGGTTCTGGCGGATCAGCTGAGACTTGACTGGACTCATGAAGATCAGCTGTGACTTGACTCGACTCCTGAAGAT
>NW_015506080.1:56276-57098 GCF_001515645.1 Sinocyclocheilus grahami
TGCAAAGGAACTGTGACTTGACTAGACTCGTGAATATCAGTGGTGACTTGACTGAACTCAGGAAGAACAGCTGTGACTAGACCTGGCTCATGATAATGAATTGTAACTCGACTTGACTCATGACGATCAATTGTGACTTGACTAGACTCATAACTATCCACTGTGACTGGACTAGACTCGTGATCATAAACTGTGAATTGGTTTGACTCGTGATGATCAACTGTGATTAGACTCGACTCATAACTATCAGCTGTGACTTGACTAGACTCATGATCATAAACTGTGACTTGATTTGCCCCATGACGATCAACTGTGACTTGACCCGACTCATAACTATCAGCTGTGACTTGACTAGACTCATGAAAATGAACTGTGACTTGACCTGACTCATAACGATCAGCTGTGACTTGACTTGACTCATGAAGATCAGCTGTGACTTGACTTGACTCATGCAAAGGAACTGTGACTTGACCTGACTCGTGAAGATCAGTTGTGACTTGACGGGGCGCTGTTGTGTCCGCCATTTTGTGATCAGGCTCCGCTGTAGCCGCCATCTTAGTCACAGACACTGTGTCGCGTTCTTCCTCCGCGACACCCACAGTAAACGCTGAACCAACAGACAACAGAGCAAAATCCACAAAATCACTTAGGGAAGAACGGGGACCCTCACGGATTAATCGTGTCTTTAATGGTTCATTTATACCCTCACAAAAAAAGTCTATGAGTACAAAGTCAGGCAGATCAGAATAATGGGCAAGATCCAAATACTCCTGCACATAATCCTCGAGCGCTCGCCAACCCTGCTCGAGGGCTAACAACAGT
>NW_015506080.1:57108-57903 GCF_001515645.1 Sinocyclocheilus grahami
TGTGACTTGACTAGACTCAGGAAGAACAACTGTGGCTTGACTAGATGCGCTTGTGTCCGCCATCTTATGATCAGGCTCCGCAACTGCCACCATTTTGTGAGCTTGCTCTGGTTCAGCCATCACCTCAGTCACAGACATGGTGTCGCTTCCTTCCTCCGCGACACCCACCGTGAACGCTGAACCAGTAGTCAGCAAGGCATAGTCAATAAAGTCCTTTAAGCTCCAGTTGCATTCACTCCTTGGCATACGAGATTTCGTGGGTTCATTAAGTCCAAAACGAAACAAGTCCTTAAATAAAATCTCATCATAAAGTGGTACCTGATAAGATAGTTCACAGAACCGGTGAACATACTCCTCAATAGAAAGACCTCCTTGCCGAAGATGTAGTAGCTCAGTGACTGGGTCCATACCAGGCCAGAGTCCACTGAAAAAGCCGCTGGATCCTTGTGTGGCCGAGTATTCTGTAACGGGGCTGACGAGACGTGAGACGTGCGGATCCATATGCAAAGCTTTATTTGGAGAAGACAGAGACATGGTCATCAGACAGGCAGGGTAATCAGTGGCAACCAGGAATATGGCGGGCAAGAGAGATTTCAGGACGGAAACATGTCAAATGTCTTGAAACAAATGATCTGAACAATGTCTTGATGTGTGGTTGGGACTCCAGGCTGTTAAAATTATTAGAGAAATAATGCACTCCCGGAGGCCCGGAGGTTGCCACGACTATATGGTATGGTCTTTCTCAGTTCTCAAACAAATTAAGAACTATTAGATTTTTATTGACTGATTGACTGA
>NW_015506080.1:60294-67658 GCF_001515645.1 Sinocyclocheilus grahami
TCAATTTTTATTATTACCCCCCCCCCCCCCCCTGTTAATAGAAATGCCTATAAATAAAGTATTTAAAAAAAATTCTCTGGACAAATACCAGTGCAATGACAAATTATGATGAAAAATATCTTTCCAAATAACCTCAAGCTTTCTTTCTATCATGCTAATGAGCAGTGGCTAAGCAAAACAATTCACCAGAATGACAACAAACTTAGCGTGTGTTTAAAAGTCGTATTAGTAATAGAAAAAAAAGACCACAGAGATAGACTAAGTAACCGCGATGTCTGAGACTGATGAATTGTAGTTGTGGATGCGATTAACACCCTTCCGAGTAATGGATTGGTCACAAACGTTTCGCCTCAGCAAAACAGGCCTATATTACAGCAGGAGTATGAAGATAGGGTCAAGAAATTGCATCTGAATGCCTTGAACAACCCTCTGCTGTGTTTATATGAGCATGCCAACAAATAATACACCACATTACCATAATTGGTCACTATTATTTTTATCTGTCGCCGTCCATGCTCATGACACTGGTGGCCAACGTATTGCACAGCCTCATTTGATTGTATTCTTCTTAATTTTTGTATGATTTATTTATGACAAAGTCTTTGTACTCACAATCTAAAATGCATAAATAAACAGTTTATTAGAAACCTCCCAAGCAACATCTGCACCACACAACATGTTGCTTTTCTCATCCGCATCAAGCAGTTGGCAATTCTGTGATCCGTATGATTGTCCAAAACAGTCAAGCAAGAGATTTACTTATTCAACTACTCGCATCACATTGAATCTTACAGCTGTTTTTCCTGTAACGCTCCACCTTTTTTCATAAAGAGAAATCAAATTATGCTGAAATGAAGGCATGGTTCGGTTTGGAAGAAACAAAACCCACAAAGCCTCGCAGGAAAACATTATAACCCTTTCCAATCTTTTAATCTGCTAAACTGCTACTTTTTAAGCGTTCTGTTACATGCACACACAGACACACCCATATACACTGTCAAACCTCCATATGGGAATAATACACAGCTCTTGCTCCTTTACAATACCGTATGACTGCCAAGTGGGGCCGATAAACATTTCATCAGCCTCGGCCCATTATAAACATCTGCATGAAGCCGGACACTGATTGAGGTATAGGAGAAACTGAGGTTTGAGTAATGAGACGTTTAGAATAAACACACATGTTCAGAAGTAAGTAAGAGCTGAAAGACAGTGCGTCATTTATATTTCCGAACAAACATTTGTGAATTGCATCATGAAGAAGAATAATTCTTTGCCTTTAATCTTAAAATAACTAGGCAAGAGAAATACTCACCCGAGTTTGCCGTTTGGGCCTTTTTGCCCTTTCTCTTCTTACCATTTTTCGGTGCTGTTTGGTTGTGACTCTTTGAGCTCCATTTCTCTTTTTTTTTCTGGATGTTCCCTACCCTGTTCATCTGTGTGTTCTTCATCTCAGATTTAAACTAAAACAACAGTTGCTGCTCAGACATAAAGACGGATTGCCAGCATTGCTGAACAGTTTTTTTTTTTGGAGGGGGAGGGAGGGAAGTAATTTTCCAAGTTTCAATTGCACAAACATAATCCTCTGTGAAGCCTCATCAGAGAAGAGAGAGAGAGTGAGAAAGAGAAGCTTATGACTCGGGATTCTGCATCCCTTTTTACAATACCTCACAATTTTCTCTTAAGTCGTGAGCTTAAACCTGTTTTCACGAAGGTCTCCGCATTCAAACACAGGCAACAACATGCCAGAACTGCACCTATAAAAAATGAAGCGCTACTACATTCTGCTAATCCCTTTTTTTGGAGTGCTGCTTAGTTTTCCAGAGAGGAGGTAACAGGTTGTAACCGAATAAGTCATTTTCATTCACAGAGCTGGTGGGAGGTCACAGTTTTCAAGAAAGATCACGATGTTATAGTGAAACATTGAGGAAAAGCAACTCAAAACTATGCAATGACAGTCAACAAGTAAGGCACAAAGACTTCAATTTATGAAAAACATTGATAGCCTTTGCAATAATGAAGAGCAAGTATTCTTTTCTTACAATTTTGTGTGCTCTTAAGCCATGATGCAGGTCTCTAAGATCAGCCAGTGTCACAATACATCCCGCCCCCAATAAAGTATGTGACCGTTTTGTTTTCCACCAATTCAGACTGATTATGAATAAGAACATGAACAGGATTGGCCACCTATAATGTAAGAGCTTTGGCTGTCAGTCAGAAGATGATATTAAAGTGGTAGTTCAGCCGTAATATCCCAAAATATCTTCTTTCATGTTCCAATGAAGATAGAAAGTCATACAGGTTTGGAACACTGTACAGAATCAGAAAAGCTTTCTACTGGTTGTCTGCTGAGTTTGCATTAATATAGTTGAGCAAAATTTGCTATATTGCAATAATCGGTAAGATATTGCGCCATTATTTGGTTCCAGTGCTGCATTAAGTGCATTTCACACAGGATGTGAGATGGAACACAAAGGAATCTCGAGATGTGTTTTTCAGATGAACTACTTCTAACCTGACAGCAGCATCTAAAAATGCAAAGCAGACGGTGTGAACCACTGAACAAACCAGACATTGTGCGACAGCCAAAAACGTCAGTCTGGCACATGTGTACAAAGACCAAAAATTAAAAAGAGGGCATATGGAATGTGTAAGGAATAATG
The DNA here is from genome assembly GCF_001515645.1 of Sinocyclocheilus grahami. NCBI lineage: Eukaryota > Metazoa > Chordata > Actinopteri > Cypriniformes > Cyprinidae > Sinocyclocheilus > Sinocyclocheilus grahami. The sequence continues at coordinate 62,958 of NW_015506080.1, forward strand.
CATTCCTAAATTATTGCAAAATAAACCGACAGGGTAATCAGGGCCCTGATGCAGAGCGGAGTAGAGATTCTGCTTTATTATACTCACCAAATAAAAAAAAAACGAATGAACATGAAATTTTTGTTTGATTTGAAATTATTTGATACTTTTACCTGTATCTTACACTAAGGCAATACACAAATCAATCGGCCTAGCAACAAGACAATTTTACAGCAATACAAATGTCAAAGTCCTCTAAGGTCTTGTTACAATCGATCAGCCACAAGACAGTAGTGCCAGAGTGGTCCGATATGGTGCATTGCCATGGTGACCACTGAATTCCAACTGACCAATCGGAATCAAGCATTCCAAAGGGCCCTGTAAAAATTACATGAACCCTAATGCACAGTTTAAGCAAGTATCTTTTGTGATTGGTAGAGTTTGGTGGATTTTAGTGGGGTCTGGGTAGCGCTCACATTTCGTATTGCAAACATAACTGAATCTAGTTTTTTGGGGGGTGCAAAGACTTTCTTCAGCTTACTTTGAAAATTAAGACTGAAGGGTTTAACAAGAACACATTGCAACTCAACGCTATGAGGTCCATTGAACACCATCAATGGAATCAAATGATAAATTATCGCAAAAACAAAATAAAATTAAGTCTTAACTTGATGGTTGCTACCACATCTTGAGGCAAGGACTATGCACTCTACTTAGACACTATTTATTTCCTCCACTTACTGACACTTAATGAACATTACCTGAGATCATTCCTCAAACAAGCAACCAAACAAATGCCTAAAGCTTAGCCAAGCTAAGCTGCTGGACTATAGCCATATCAAACAGAACAGGTTCGATTTAGAGTGGCAAGCTCTTTATGACAGCACAGGATGCTCAGGAATGGAATTGATGAAACTATTAACCACAGGCAAAACTACAGCTTACCAAAAAAAAACCCAGTGTTAATCAGAGTGGCAGAAGATGTTAGATAGAGTGATACCAGTCAGAAGACTTGAAGTTGCGATCAAACCAAAATCCCTGGAAGACAGAAAGGCCTTGGGGAATCCCTTTAGAAAGCTAGCCAAGAATCACAATAAGCATTAAAAAGTGAGAAAAAGATGAGTGTAATGGAGTTAAACCTTGACCAAACCTGGTTTAAGATGATTTGGCTAGTCTCCCGATCTTGACCAGCTGACAAGTGTATAAAACCCCAATTAAAACCATCAAAACAAACCACACTGGGACACCTGCTAACCACATAGCCATTTTGTTTTTTTAGCAGGTAAGTTGGAGGAGATAAGAACGCGTTTCTTGTGGTTTGGCTGCCCTTATTTGCAGGAGCTTCAGAGACGGTGTGGAAGATAGCAATGTCAAACAAAAAGAAAAATTTAATTAAAACCATCAAAACAAACCACACTGGGACACCTGCTAACCACATAGCCATTTTGTTTTTTTAGCAGGTAAGTTGGAGGAGATAAGAACGCGTTTCTTGTGGTTTGGCTGCCCTTATTTGCAGGAGCTTCAGAGACGGTGTGGAAGATAGCAATGTCAAACAAAAAGAAAAATTTATGTAACAACTTTGAACAATCACATTTCTGTCACATTACAGAGAACTTAGTCCAAGTAGTGCCTTAAACTAAACAGGAGAACTACTCAAGAATAACAACTTAAAGCTATGTTTGTTTCAGGATACATTCTGTTTTCTGTTTGCTTGGTTTATTATTATAGTGTTGTAGTTTTGTTTTTTGTATTTTCATATGTCTATGTCTCTACTTTATTATTAATTGATCATTTATTCTTTTTGTTTGTTTTCTAGATCAAATACCTATAGTGAAATCACCACTGGATTTCAACATAACTGGGTAATTATGCTTTTTTGAAGGATGAGGGAGTCATGTCGTATCTCGAATGCCAGAATCACCACTGATGTCAAGGTGTGTTCGGATGTCTGAATGTGTGGTCAGTGTGTGCATGTGCGAGTGTGTGTTTGAGGATTATTTTCTGAGGTTGATTGTTTGGTGTGGGCGTTGCAAAGGGATCGAGATATAATCCCATATCTCCCTGCCTCAGTGAGAAAATAGAAGCAACACAGTGACAGACTGGAGACCACAGTTATCTTTCAATGTCACACATAAACTATGCAAACTAGACCCATCCATAAATAATCTAATTATACATGAATGGGTCACATACAGTTCAGATTAATATTTAAACCACTTTGAATTTAAACTATATATTTGATCAGTTGCATCATGCATTCCCTGGTAATCAAATCCATGATCTTGTTGATGTTGCTAGCACTGTGTTCTAGAGTTTGAGCTATGGGAATACTTTTTTATTATAGGAAAATTCTCACATATAGAAGTTTCTTCTGTACCACATTCCAACCATCAAATGCAATAAATGATTTTATTAATCGTATTTTCAACTTGCTTTTAAATATCTACATTACATTTGGCAGATATTTACATCCAAAACTACTTCCCTGGGAATCAAACCAATGACACTGGTGTTGTCAGTGCCATCCGCTACTGTTTTGAGCTACAGGAATACTAAACAAAAAGTTGAATACAATATTTATTTATTTATTCTGAATTATATCTTAAATATACTTTGAAATACATTTTACTTTTTACTCTACTGGCATTTTTTAAAAGCATAAACCAAACTGAATTATGTTACATTTTCCAATGGGATAATAATAATAATAAACTTAATAATTAATAATAAACAGAAATATTCTGTAGTATGTAGTATGCATGTAGTATGCAATTTCTATTCTCAAGTAAGAAACAATCATTTAAGGAAGTTTAGGTATTTTAACTGGACAAAAAGATAAAAAAAATATTAAGAATTTTTATTGCAGTCAAGAAAAAATAAGTTTATCTCATTCACACACTTTTTAAAGACCAATTGCATTTTATTTTAAAGCCATGCATCTCAGCATTTTGCCAGAATGTGAGCATATACAATCATAAACATATACAAGACTGATGTAAAGCAATGAGATGTATGTATACTGTAAAGAAAGAATGTTTTTACTTATTTTGCCTGTGGTTAACTTTGAAAGGGTGATCAAGCACCTCTGCAGGTAGATGTATGGGTCATCTTGCTTAACCACACACTGCACACACCCTTCCCCCTTACCCCTCTATCTCTGACAATAATCTGAGAGTATTAATCTGTTGTTTGAACTCCTTAAGCACAGACTGTCTATCACATCTGCTCGCCTCACCCTGCTAAAGCTTTGCTATTTATAAATCCCCATTTCCCCTTTCTCGGTTTCTCTACTGCACGTTTTTCCCTAACTGAGCCCCGCAGGAACCCTCATTTTACCTTCCTAAATCCTTGTCAATCTGTTCTTAAGTTCCATGTCTGCAGAATCACCTCTTTCGTTACTTCATTTCTGAAGCCACTCTGGTCTCATTGTGACAAATTTTCTCTCACTGATATATGTTTCAATCTAGTGATCTATCCACAGCTGGTTGACTCCTCTTTCAGTAGTGCCTCTAATGAAGCATGCCTCATTCATAATCTGCACTCTTGAAACCATCCATCATCTCTCTGACACTTCACACTACCACTACGCTCAAAGAATGCCCAACCAGGGCTATTTGTTAACTGATATGTGCTGTTAAGTTTGCAGCTATGACATGTGCAATAACAACACTAAGAGGAATTCAAAGGCAAAAAAGGAAAACCGTGCACACTCAAACAATCATGGATGGCCGACGATAATCATGTGTAAGAACTAATGTAAAAGACTTTATGTCCACTATACAGTGTTTTAGCATGCCATAATATAACAAGCCCAATTAAATGAAGCATCTATGGCAGTTCTATGGCATACTGAGAAGGTAAGGGACAAGTTTAAACAGAAACAAGAACAGTAATCTGCAGTAGTTCATAGTCTTACCTGTGCCGTTGTGCTGTCTTCCATCCAACAAGATGTAGGTATTAGGAAAGGGACATGTGAAAAGAATTGACAGAGGGTGAGAGATGGTGTGACAGAGTGAGAAAGAGATGAGGCAAAGTCACAGTCTTTGCGTCATCTGAGAAAATTCTCAGATTAATAACAACGGTTTGATTCCCTGAGCCTGGCTTGCTCGCTCAGTCTCTCTCTCTTTTGCTCTCTCGCCCTATTTTTCTCATTTTCACACTGACATATTCACACTCTCCCAATCAAATCTATTTTATTAATCCTCCAGTATCCAGTTACTTTTTCAGCTGTGTCTGCTTTCACTAACTAATACATGATTAGTGTAATTCACTGAATTATGGCCTGACAGACAGACAGACAGACAGATAGACAGACAGATAGATAGACACACACACATAGAAAGATAGACAGCTAGACAGACCTATTAAAAAAAAAAAGCTGCCATACTACATGAATGCCATCTGAATTTGCAGGATATTTAAATGAAGAGAAAGATGGAGAGAGAAAGTGTCCCACTTTTACCCACTGGATGGCGATGTGGCTCTGTTTCCCCATATATACAGGTGCATCTCAATAAATTAGAATGTCATGGAAAAGTTCATTTATTTCAGTAATTCAACTCAAATTGTGAAACTCGTGTATTAAATAAATTCAGAGCACACAGACTGAAGCAGTTTAAATCTTTGGTTCTTTTAATTGTGATGATTTTGGCTCACATTTAACGAAAACCCACCAATTCAACATCTCAACAAATTAGAATAGTTCATAAGACCAATAAAAAA
>NW_015506080.1:68334-69586 GCF_001515645.1 Sinocyclocheilus grahami
CGGTTCTCTCGGTTGGTTGTGCATCTTTTTCTTCCACACTTTTTCCTTCCACTCAACTTTCTGTTAACATGCTTGGATACAGCACTCTGTGAACAGCCAGCTTCTTTGGCAATGAATGTTTGTGGCTTACCCTCCTTGTGAAGGGTGTCAATGATTGTCTTCTGGACAACTGTCAGATCAGCAGTCTTTCCCATGATTGTGTAGCCTAGTGAACCAAACTGAGAGACCATTTTGAAGGCTCAGGAAACCTTTGCAGGTGTTTTGAGTTGATTAGCTGATTGGCATGTCACCATATTCTAATTTGTTGAGATAGTGAATTGGTGGGTTTTTGTTAAATGTGAGCCAAAATCATCACAATTAAAAGAACCAAAGACTTAAACTTCTTCAGTCTGTGTGCATTGAATTTATTTAATACACAAGTTTCACAAGTTGAGTTGAATTACTAAAATAAATGAACTTTTCTACGACATTCTAATTTATTGTGATGCACCTGTATGATGCTGAGGGAGGCTGGGCTTAGGGCAGGTATTTGCATATGTCGAATCACATCAAATGCCTCACAACTTAGTCATAGGACTGTGAAAGATTAACTGTCATCCCGTCACCTGAAATCTTACATTTTATGGCTGTGTTTGGCTGCTGAGAACCTCATAAAAAATGTGTGGTGACTGATGCATCACTCAGATTCACAACAATGGCATGATAATACTACACACAGACTCATTAGATCTTCTGGATGTAATGGTTTAAACACGTCCAGATTCACTTTTGAGAACTCTACGTGCTCTGCTAAATCATTACTCACTGACTACATACTCTGCCCTGAAGGCTTTAATCAGTAGCAAACCTAGTTTTTTAGCTCCAACCACTCACCTCAATTTATTTGATGTGGAGAGAAAAGAATACTGAATATGTTAAATGACCCATTACGGTTTCAGTTGGTTTTCAAAAAAATGACTGTGAATTTAACGGTAAAAGACTGTAAAAATGCTACAGTAAAAACCTGTTAAATGGTTAACTGGAAAATTCCCCTACTATATACGGTGAAAAACTGTATTGGACATTACATGTATTGGACATTAATTTAACGGTAGTATACCGTTTTTAGAAGTGAAAAAGACCGTATAATTTAACCGTAAATTGACATTCCCAGAATTCCCTGTGTTACATTTCAAATTTGATGTTTTTTTGTTGAAATAACTTGTAAATGTTTTTTCTTAGTTTTTTCTTATCAGTTTTGTATATTAGGGTT
>NW_015506080.1:70855-73444 GCF_001515645.1 Sinocyclocheilus grahami
GTTAATGGGGTCCAAAACATGACTGGACCCCACTGACTTTCACTGTATGAACATTTTTGGGCAAACTACGGTAGAACAAAATGTACAATGCCCTCCTGACACAAAGTAATGCATTGACCAAAAATGTGAAAAAAAATTAGAAATGTTAAGAGAATTTATATCCACACTCACAAAAATATACAACAAAAACATACATATAGGCAATCCAGTCGCTATCACACACCCTGTCCCACAGGACTGACAGATGGAGGGGCAGAGGAGAGCTACAGAACTGGAGCGGCCTCTCTGTCCATTCCCCCCTCTCTCTCTCCTGCTGTCTATTGTGGGCTGTAAGTCTATCTCCTGCTAATTGCCACAGTGGTTCAAACACAAAGTCTGCCGCTGAAACAGTACCCAACAGGGTGTTGTATAGTGAGTAAAATTTACAATGTGTTACATTTCTCCTTCTGCATTCATCAGTGTCTACCGCATCAGTCAGAATTGAAATGTTTAAAAGCACACACACATTTTGAGGCACACAATATTAATAACGGAAATGTCTCTATATTTTGCTTTTTTTCATAATTATTTTGCTCTAGATGGCAAGGTTACAATTCAAAAACTACTTGTGACCACTGATGATTTATAAACAGGCTCTAATTTGGCATCTTTGCAGCAAAAGTTATTTTTCGGAGGGCACTATAGTGACTTTGGTGACCATTTGTGACCATTTAGACAGAAATTCCTGTCCATCACAATGGAAACCGCAACAACTGTATTTCCCCAGTGAAATATGTTTCATCCTACCTCTGCTGAGAAAAAGGAGTCACGTAACTTAAAAAGTTGCAGTATATGATACAACTTCTAAAGGAGTCCCAGGAGCTGAAATGAATGGTTTGTATTGCACAGAAGACAATGGTGTGAATGCTATTAAGACTACAATGCACAGGTACAATGACATAAAACATGTGTTATACCTCCTGTGCAACATGAGCCAATTGTTATCCATCAAAGAAACTTTAGAGAAACAGACCATCACCATTTAATCTGCTAAATTCATACAAATTCTAAACCAACCAACAACTTTTGCAAATGGAACGCTTTGTAACTATATACAGCTTTTTGTTCCATTTTTCCACAATAATTAGACTGACACACAATAATATGGAACAGATTCTGTGACCACAGGAGTGCATGTAAAATGGGGCTTGGTAAAATCTTCGCCACACAACCATTCTTATTCCGTGGTGTTTGACATTTAAAATCACTTTCTTCTCCCCATCTCCAGATGCAGTTTAATTATGGGAACTTACATCTAAACCCTGTTCCTCCTCATTCTGTTTTGACAAACTCGTGCTTTTCATCGATTCTTTTATTAAGAAAACAAGATGTGGCTGATGCCAATTTAATTTAAGGAACAGACAAAGCATAATTAGTTTGGTCTTGTAAAACATGCTTTTCTGGATAAATAACTATCATTTGTGTAATTATCAAATAGCACACGTCATTCAATTACCTCTTTTATGCAAACCTCAATGACCGCACACATTGACAGAGATGGTCCACTCATGTATATAAATGAAAGGGAGAAATAATATGCTCAATATTATGCATGATACTAACACCACCAAGATCATTGTTTTAAAGGGGTCATATGACGTTGCTAAAAAAGAACATTATTTTGTGTATTTGGTGTAATGAAATGTGTTTATGCGGTTTAAGGTTCAAAAACACATTATTTTCCACATACTGTACATTATTGTTTCTCCTCTGTAGCATTTGGACCAATCAGACACAACTTTTTGTTATATTTAACAAATAATATCTAGCATCCCCTCACCTAACCAAAGGCCAATTACGAGGGTCTTTGGACCCTTACCCCAAAATGCATCTAACACCTCAGAAAGGCAGAACAGGCCTCTGGTTCCATGGCAACCAAGGCTGATATCACTGGTTTTATTGCCCAAAGGAATGCGGGCAGAGAAACTCACTCATTTTCCTCATAGGAAAGACACATAATGCCCAGAGAAATTGACTATTCTCTAATTAATTCATAGGAAAACCTTTCTTTGAATGAACACGTGTATCCTTCAGGTCATTGTGTATGTTGTTACTGTCCTTGTATATTGTCTTTTATATTGTATACTGTTTTATGCAGGCTTATGATAGAACCACTCGTTCATGTCATCTTACCTATATGTAATCCTACCATGTTTAGTATCTATGAATTTGTCTTCTGATTATCTAAACGAGAGTGTATATTATATGTTGGTACATAGGCAATATATTAGTGTTCTAAGAATCTTTAGTAATTTTGATTCAAGTTCCATATGCAAATTACCATGCTCTCACACAAAGGGTCATAAAACTCCCCAGTATTTCCAAACTCCCGCTTGGAATTTCAGCCTTTCTCATTGGACAAGCTCATCCTGAAAGGCGTGAATCTTGTCAGACCTTAAAGGCCTCATATCAGTGACCTGCCTTCAGTCTGCGGTTCTGTTAGATTCTGAGAAGATGTGAGCTAGAACGCTCCTAAGGACACCCCAAGTTCGTGCCAGACTTCGGCCTTGACTTTCCATTCACCAAGATCATCTGACTCAAACTGGTTCT